>NC_056725.1:550663918-550683918 GCF_019279795.1 Protopterus annectens | reverse complement strand
GCCACAAAGACAGCAGACACAGAGAGAGAGAGAGAGAGAGAGAGAAAGGAGCGGAGGAGGAGGATGGAGATGGACCAACAAGGACCAGAGGTCTGAGACAGAGACAAAATATGAACACAAACACACAACTGAGACAGAGAGAGAAGACACAGGAGGACGACCAGAAGCACAGACATAGAAAATATGGACAAGAAAAAAAGACAGGCACAAAAGTGGAAAGACAGGAAAAGACACACAGTGAGGAAACAGGAAAAGAGGAGTAGAGTGGAGGAAGGAAAGAGAGGTGGAGGGGACGGAGAGAAAGAAAGAGGAGGAAAGAGAGAGAGAGAGAGAGAGAGACATACATATATATATATATATAGACAGAGAGAGTGAGAAAGACACATATATATATATATATAGAAAGAGAGAGTATATATATATATATAGTTCTTGTGTGGAGTGGTTTAATGGAAATAGTGGATGAAGAAAGTATGGATAGACATAGAGTGGAGGAAAAGAATGAAGGAGAAGGAAAGGAATGGAATGGAATGGAATAATGGAGACACATGGTGGAGGAATGAAGAATGGAAGGATGGTGGAAGAAATAAAGGGAGTGGAGGAGGAAAGGAAGGAATGAAGGAAATAAAGAGGAATATGGAAAGGAATGAATGGTGGAAGGAAAGATGGAGGGGTGGCAACTGATTCAAAGACAATTACCACCTTAGGCATAAAAGAAGGATTAGTACAAAGGGACACCCTGTCTCTGTGGGGAAAAAAAAATTAAAGTAGGAATGGTCATAAGGGCCTGGAGCTCAGAAACCCTCTGAACAGAAGTAAGCATCAGCAACAACAGGCACAAAGTTGTGAAGAAGCAGAATCTGCAGGCTCAAAAGGAGCCAGAGTTAATTTTTCCAAAAAGAAATTAAGGTCCCAAGGAGGAAGAATAAGTTTCCTTGGAGGCCTAATGTGCAGGACACCTTTAAGAATTTTTTTTACCTCAAAATAAGAAGTCTAAGGAAGATTCAAGGGCAGACAAGTACAAATTGCTGACAAATGGGCCTTCACAAAAGAACAGGCCAGACGGGAGCAACTCACACAAATAACAGGATCACAGGGACTCCCACTGAGAAAGGGTCTTGGCTAATAGCATGGCACCAAACAGAAAATCTTTTCCATTTGAACATGATTGCCTGGTTGAGACTTTCTTGCCACCTGCAAAACCCAGAGCACATCCTCAGAAAAGAGGTGGCTGAAAGCGATCAAAATCCTATCACCCACAGTGTCAGCTGAAGAGTGGGCAAGTGAGGATTGATAAGAGACTTCCTGTCCTGTGCGAGGAGATCCAAGCAGTGAGGTAACTTGTGGTAATTGCTCCTGGCCAGATGAAGGGGGAACCAGTTTTGCCTTGACCAAAAGGGAGACACTAGCATGATTTTCGGGGAGTCTAGCTGAATCTTTTTTAGGACTCTTGGAAGTATAAGAGTAGGAGGGGAAAGCATAAAGAAACATCCCCCTTCCACGGAAAAGAAATGGCATTCATGTTCCATTAGAAATGAGGCACTCTGGAACAGAAGACAGGAAGCTCCTTGTTCAGAGGGGAGGCAAAAAGATCTACCTGAGGAATACCCCATCGATGGACAATGTCCAGAAACACATTTCTGTGAAGCAACCGATCGTGAGCCTGAGTTTTGGAACTGCTCAGAGCGTCTTGTCTCTAATTGTGCTCTAAAGGAATGTATATTGCCTGAAGAGTTAAGTGATAACCGAGGGCCACCTCACAAGCCTTTAGAGCCATCCTGCAGAGGATTTGGTGCTTCCCTGCTTGTTGACATGCCACATCACAGTAGTGTTGTCTGTGTACACCTTCAAGGGGCCTGGAGAGAACATGGGGTGAAAAGCATGACGAGCCAGAATCAAAACTCTCATCTCTTTGATGCCGATATGGTCTGACTGCTCATGGGGAGGCCAGAGACCCTGAACTTTCAGGTGACCAAGAGAAGCCCTCCACCCCATGTCTGAGGCATTGAACAGTTCTTAGAGAAGAGACTGGAGGCTGAAAGGCCCAACCTGGGTTGACAGCAAACTGCTGAATCTACCACTCAAACTCCTTCTTTAGACAGTGAAGGAAAGCTACACTGAAATCCAGAGAGTGACAATGCTGCAGCCAAACTGACTTGAGGTACCATTGAAGCTTCCACATACGCAGTTTGGCAAATGGAAACAAGAAACAAAAGAGGCCATGAAGCCCAGGGACAGAAGAAACTCCCTAGCTGGCATGGTAGCCAGAGGAAGAAGAGACTGAAAGAAAGCAGTCAATGGCAAAACGTTTGGAGGTGGAAGAAAGGCCAAAATTGGCACTGTCTTAATCCTGCCTCACAAATACACATGATCCTGAGAGAAAGTTAGGACAGATTTTTGGAAGTTGATAGCAAACCTCAGACTTTGAGGGAGAGGCTATGACATTTGCAGATGACTGCAAACTAGGAGCCATAGTCAAGTCCCCAAATGATGTGGACATCCTACAGAAGGGCCTCACTGAGACAGATGCCTGGTGTCAGAGCCATGGCCTCAAGCTCAATGCCAAAAAGTGCAGTGTCATCTCCTTTGGTAAAAAATCTGTACCCATGAACTATCACATAGGCAGCAATGTACTTAACACCAAATGTGTGATAAGAGACCTTGGGACCCAGGTGGACAGTAGTCTCTCCTTTGATAGTCATATCACCACAGTAGTCAGGAAGTCCTTCTACGTGGCACACCTCATCATAAAAGGGTTCTCATCCAGGAAAAAAAAGAAGAGGTCACTGTTCCCCTCTACTCGACACTCATTAGACCCTTTATAGAGTACAACGCTCCTTTTGGAATGTACCTCACAAGACATCTGCAGAAGCTTGAAAGGCCACATAAGTACCTCACAAAGAGGATTACTGGCCTCAAACAAATGCCCTACACTGATTGCCTCAAAAAACTCCAGCTTTACTCCGTAGCATATTGCCTACTCCGAGGTGATCTCTGCCTAACACATAAAGCTATGTCAAACCAGAGCTGTTGGACATGCTACACCTAAAGAAAAACCCAATCCCTCCGTGCTACACGCTATAGGGACCTAAACCTTGTCACCACAATAAACAGGACAAGCTGGAGGGATAGATTTCTGTCCCAGAGACTTCCCATACTCTGGAACAGGCTACCCATCTATGTCAAGCAAAGTTCTTCATTAGCACTATTCAATAAAAATCTTGATGAGTGGATGGGAAATAGGAAATACACCCTGGGGATCACTTCTGTGTCGCTGCTCGACAGTGGCACAGGAAAATAACTTTCTTGGGTGGCGTAAGCCAGGGAACCTTGTTGGCTAGGCTTATGTAGGCCCTTGGGCCGATAGCCTATTACCTACCTATGAACCTAAGACAGAGAAGGTAAACTTCAGATCCTTTAACAGGTGACTGGGAGAAGGCACCTAAAGCAACAGGTCAACTAGATAAGGAAAAATCTGAATGCCTTGGAGCCTGCACAAAGCAATCACAACAGCTAGGCATTTTGTGAATACCCTTGAAGCAGCAGAGAGGCCAAAGGGCAAAGAAGAGAACTGAAAATAAAAGGAAGACACAGAGAATGTAAAAACTTCCGGAAAAAAGGGTGAGTAGGGATATGAAGCTAAGCATCTTTTAGATCCAAGGACACCAGAAAGCCTGGGGTAATAAAAAAGGAAACAGCATTTGAAGAGTAAGTTTATGAAAAGAAGGGGCCTTGAGAAAGGTGTTGAGCCGGTAGAGATCCTGAATAGATCTCCAAGTGCCCTCCTTTCGAGGAATCAAGAGCATCCTGGAATAAAAACCCTTTCCCACTTCGGAAGGGGGCAGTCTTGGTTTCTTGGTTCACCAGGGACCCTAGAACTTCCGGGAAATTAAGAAGTTGCTCTGCAGGAGGTTATGGAATCCCTGAAAAAGGACTTGTATACCATGACGTAACCCTGACGGATGATAGAAAGAACCAAGCATCTGAGGTGATGAGACGCCAAATTGGAAGACAAGGGGAAAGTCGAAGGAACAAAGGAACCTGGTCTAAAAGGGGGGGAATTGTCAAAGAGAAGTGGGCTTATCAGATAAGAGACATCTGGGCCACAGAAATCTTCAAAACCTTAGCAGAGGGCGTCCACCTCCCATTCGTCTCTGGACCTTAGGGACAGGAGAGACAATATAATTAAGGTCCTGCAAGGCTTTGCCTTTCTCTTGAAGGGATTTAAGAGAGTCAGCAGCAGCAGTCCCAAAAAGATGTTTATTATCCAAAGGATCATCCAACAACTTGGCCTTAATGTCCTCAGGTAGAGACTGAAAATGAAGCCAAGAATCATGCATCATGACAGATCCAAAAGCCGCAGTTCCCAGACGTGGCAAAAGTAACATCATAGCTACATTTAATAGAGTGGCAAGCCACTTGAGAAGCAAAACCAAAAAGATAAGACAGAAGATTTCCCTTTAGAATCAGGGAGGTCTGAAATAACCTGATAAGCCTGCGAAATCTAGGCCACAGCATACCCAGTCATATGGGTCTAGTAATTAACAGCCCTAAAAGCCAAATTAGAAGCACTGTAAACTTTCTTACCAGTCTTCTCCACTGCCCTACTATCCTTATCAGAAGGCAGAAGTTTGAAAGAGGGCAACAACTTATAAGGTTTGGCAGAAGAGACTGACATCACAGCAGGATCAGCAGAAGGACACACACAAAACCTGACAATCCTCACCTCAGGAAGCTTATAGAACCTATCAAGTTTCTTAGGAGAAGGAGGCCAAGAATCAAGTGACTTGGAAGCAGCAATTAAAGTATCTAACAAGGCAGCCAACACAGGAGGAATTGCCAGTGATTTAGGAGTATCCCTGAAGCAACTTGTATCTTCTCTGAATATCAGACACTTGAGAAGAATCCCACAAAGTATTCCAACATCCTAGCAATTGTGCCCCCCAAAGGAGAATTCCTCAAAAGTAGACTCACAGCTGACAGATTCCTCTTCATCAGAACTGAAAGCCAAAAGCGACGGGCATCCTTGAAGAACATGACAAAGACCCCTCTCATCAGGCAATGAATCCTCATCCGAGGAATCCAGTTCCCCAAGCTGTTTAGGAGGGGTAGAGATCCAAGGAGGAGTAGGTACCAAAACCCCTTGAGGATGTTTTCAGGCCATCAAGGCAGAAAACAAGCCTTTAAATAAAAGGCCAAGAAAAGTAAAACACAACCTCAATGGGACACTTATCTGGTGGCTAAGTATTCAGTACAGCAATGAGATGTTTAGACCAATAAGCAAAAGCATAACTTGAACTGGTGGCAAAGAAGTTCTGGTTAGTTGCATACATACAGCCCTTTTATACCCTACGTTCTATACAGAGAGCATACATGTGATGTACAGCGCATGCAAAATCATTAGGCTTTGTATACTGGCCAACTGTCAGGCTGCCCTGGGCAGGAGATCCCTTCCGTTGTGGATAATGCAACACTGAAATAGAACATTATCAAATATAACATGACAGACAAAGGTTGGAAAAAACAGTAAGGATAGGCAAGTTTACATAGATGGAACACAACACACAGGCAATGGAAAATTGTCAAACAGGGTGAGGATGGACACCAGCCATGGTGAAATCCAGAAAAACATATCTACCTATGCAGTATCACATTATAACATGTTGCAAAATGTGTGGTAGTCATGCCTACATGTGTATGACCAAAAGGAGATGTGTTTATTGTAGGATAAAACAAAGATCATAGTACACATTGTATAAATAAACACATATCAAAATAGTCTGTCATCAGAGCAAATGTAAGCCAAGCAACAACACAGATGAGCAAATGCAGAATTATAAATGCTAGATAATTCCAGTAGAAGACAAACCCAAACCTCTGACCATGCATATAAAAGGCAAACAACCAAGCACAGTGCCAAACAGCAGTATTGCAGCAAAGCAGTAAATTGGCTGCTAAATACACAAGTAGGTGTACACAACCCAAACAAACGTGTACTGGAAAACATGCAGGCACACATTCCATGTCAAAAGCAACACACAGCTGGTAAAATATATATATAAAAACACACACATTTATATTACATTATATACACACACACATATATATTATAAATGGTCATTGACCTAAATGGAACGTACATGAGAGCAATGTCAATACACACACACACACACACACACACACACACACACACACACACACACACACACACACACACACACACACACGAATATTTGAACAAATCTAACACTACAGCTTAAAAATATACATATAGATAGATATATGTGGCTTGTGATATTAACAACAGTTCTGTATTATGTCCAGAGTTGTTTACCTGTTTGCAGCTTTTTATAGTGGACATATAGGAATGTGTTGGACTGATGTGTGTGCTTTATTGTGTACCATACACAGATACACCAATATGAGTCTGTATGCATACCCACGTCAGTTGTGCTCTGAGCTGATGATCCCTGTTGCGATACACTTCTATATGTTCATAATGTTATATGTTATGAATATGTTATGCCTTATGCTAAATGTGCACATCTACTAGGTAATTGCCATTAGATGCAATCCGTGCTGCTGTGGTGGGGTAACACCTGAATATCAATGTTTAATCTGGGTATTTCTGTACATGTGGCATGTCATGAATGAAAGTTGTGGGTCATACACTGTTGTGTTGCCTGGACCTGCACTTGTGGTCACAGCCTGTGTTGCCTATGCTTGCATCTCTTGCCTCCCCCCAAAGTCTTCCTGCTCCTCCTCTGATAGCTGTGTGATACAGTCATCAGACATCTGGGTTATTGGAGTAGTTCACCCACACCTTCAGCTGGAAGACCACCATGTACTCTAGTTAGCATGTTGTTTATCATGGCGCACACCGTGATCTGTGCTGCCTTCTCAGGTGTGTATTGCAGTGCATCCCTGGATATGGTCAGACATCTGAACCCAGCTTTCAGTACACCAAACACATGCACTATGGTATTTTCTTGTTGTGTGTGTTCTATTGTGGCCTCCTCTTCAGGGTTTAATGGTTCACAGTATGGGGTCATCAGCCACAACTCAAGTGGATAACCACAGTCACCTGCTGTGGGGAGTAAACACACATGTCAATGCAGATATTGTTGGGAGGGATGCCCTTACCTTACATCCTAGTTGTGTTCTTCTACTTACCAAGGACTAGTCCTTCAGGTATTTCACCTTGCTAGAATGTGGCCCTCAGACCACTTTCCCTCCATATGGTAGCACCATGGACACTTCCAGGGGGTGCTGCCATTTGCTGCACACACCAAACTGGCAGTTCAGGGATGGCCAGTCCTTTCTGTTTATATACTGGTCTGTTTCAGGATGTACTGCTGTTTTGATAGTGATACATGTGTGCAATCTATTGCACAGAGCACATGGGGGAAGTTTTTGATGTTACAAAACTGAAGCATTGCAGTTTCCCACTCCATGGAAAATCAAACTGGCTGTGTTCTACATCAGTTAAGCTGCCTGTGTTTGCATAAAGGAGTTTTGCTATTTTTATTTTATTTGTTAACAAGAGTAGAGTACTGATCTCCATGTACCTCTTGCAGACCCAGCCAAGGAGGATTGTCTGGTTAAACGACATGCTCAGAGCTGCCCTAGCTTAGCAAACAAGGCTTGTGAGACTGAGGAGTCTAGAATTACCCAGGTCTATAGAGGGGCCACACCCTTGTGTACAGGAATCACAGTGGCTTTTCTTTGGGCATCAGGAGAAAACCCTGTAGATAAACTGTTAAAACTCAGCATAAGCAGCGACTCTGGTAGTGTATACTTGGCTATGATCAGAATTCAGCCGGATATGGTTGCCCACTCCCAAAGTAGTAGCATTTTTAACCTTCAACAGGGATTCTAAGAATTGTTCCAAGGTGATTTCAGGGGAAACAAAATTCTCAGGGATAGTCAGGGATACAATGGGAGCAGGACAGTAATGTTTGCATTAAATTTGTATGCAGATATATTGGCTAGATCCTTGGTGTCAAAATGGGTGATGTTACGGATAAGCTCAGTGCATTGCTGGACATGATTCCTTTCTTTTCTGACATAAATGAACCTAGATTTTTAGTTTCCTTTGGAATCTGTATCAACCTTTAGTTCATATTCTGCCTTAAATTTTCTAATAATGTTTTTAAGTTCCTTGAGGGCATGTTTCAGTGTCTTCAGGTAAAGAAATGGGGATTTCCAGCAATTTTTCATCATTTTTTTTATTTATTGTACAGTCTATTAAAATGGCAGTTCCACCAGACAGGTTTATTCTCTAATTTGCAGTTATAAATTGGAAAGATGTGAACTGATCTTTATATGCAGCTATTCAGGTGCTAGTACAGAGGTGAATGCATCAGCCCTCTCAGCAGAGTCGACTTGCAAAGAGCTGTTGAGAACTTTGCATTATGTTTTCTATAAGATGAAAGTTTGCCTTGGAGAAGTCCCTAAAGATGGTCTTCATTAGGTGGTAGGATGGTACCACTAGGCCTGACAGAGTCTATGACCAATTAAGGTCAGATTTGACCAGGAATGAGGAAATGCAAAACTGTTGGTAAAGACAAGGTCAAGGATATTAGACACTCTATTAGGTAGTGTTACAATTTCCTGCAGTGCAATGGTATTAAGGAAGTCTAGGAAGCCCCGAGCAGAACTACTTTTAGAAGTGTAATCAGTGCTTGCATTACTGAGATCCCCTAGTAAGACAGTATTTGCTATGATATTTAATGTTTCAGTGGTGCCAAGGTACATTTCTGTGATCTTTGGAAGGCACTGATGGGGGACCTGTTGCAACAGATGAAATAATAACTGGATTTGTAGATGGTGATTTGGATATCCAGGAGCTCCAAGTTACGGACATGGGTAATTTGGTGCGAAGTAATGGTGTTTCTAACAAATACAGATACTACCCTGTAGTTACCAAAGGATCTGAAGGGATAGGTTCCTAACTCAATGTATTCCTAGCCTATGGAATAAGTTACCACTACAGGCAAAGTACTAATCTAGCTACCTTCAAAGCGAGGCTTGATGACTACATCAGCAGACAAATTTACACCAGGGTTATTATGTATGGTCCTGCTCGATTTGGGAGGCAAGCACTATTAAGCATTTGAAAAGGGTAGCAAGAACTTTTACATTTTTATGCTTTTAGTTGTATATGGCTAGGCATCTTATGGTCGTAGGTGTATATGGCTAGGCATCTTACGGTCACAGTGTTTACTTGCCTAGTAGATTCCTATGAAAGGGATTATGATGAAACAGTGAAGAAGTTCACGAAATAAAGAAACGGACCTTAAAGAGAATAACAACCATAATGCATGTTATATTCATAAGGTACTAGAATGTATTCCAAGAACTAAAACATTAGAATGGAAAAGGGAGATGTTGCCAATAGGAATGACTGCAAGTAGGTGCATGGAAAATAGGTAACAGAGAGCTTGATTTTACTGGAGAAAATTGGCAAAGGAACCAAACTACTGCAAGCAATTAACTATAGAGGGAAAGGTAACAGAGTGGGAGATGGCCAAACTAAAGTTTGGACTGCAGGTTAGAGACTGTTTTCCCTACCATGGACTAATAAAAGCAAACAGAAAAGGAAAATGGAATGCCACATGAAAGACCAGCTCTGGTAGGGTTTTTAGTTAAGTTTAGAACAGAAGCTGCTGCTAAAAAAGATAAATTAGTAGGGCATATAACACATTGCATGATAACTGTAAAAATCAGTCAGAGGAGGTTAGAAAAGATTGGGAAGAAACACTGGAAATGCAATTTACAAAGGAAGACTATGAGGCCATCTGTACGGCTCCCAAGTACAAGTCCAGAAAGTTTAGGATTTTTGCCTGAAAGTGTTTACATGATTTTAATAACCTTGGTTATGTGTAACATGAATTAAAACAAAAAGAGTTAGAAGGTCACACTGAAAAAACAAACAATCAGAAAAAGACTAGTGGGGTTTGGTTTTCAAAAACAAGTGCGTAAAAGGTATTAAAACCCATTCATCCGAGCAGTGATTTCCAGTTGTTTGGGGTTTGGATACATCAAACACTCCCGATCTTCTGTGAGTAAATACAGTCTTTGAGGAAGCTTGTGATAACTGCCACTGACCATTTCCAAAAGCAGGGAGAACCACTACTGCCCACGCCAGAATGGAGCCACCACAATGATCTAAGGGGGTATCCTTCTGAATCTTCAGAAGTGCCCTGGATATCAGTAGCATACAGGAACATTCCTGTCCATGCAAAAGTAAAGGCATCCATCTTTGAGGCCTTCCTGCATGGAGCCTTGGAACAGAATTTTGCCAGTCGATTGTTTAGACAGGAGAGAAAATGACCGATTTACTTTCCATATGCGAGTGTCTGTCGGAATCCTGCTCAGCTTGTCTGCTGCACCATTTTGCTCTGACGGGATGCAAGACGCCTGTAATGTGATCCCATGCTAATATGGCTAGTCTTCACAGGGAGAAAAATCTGTTTCCCCCCTTTCTAGTTTATCTACCACATCTTTGTGGTGCTGTCTGTAAACACTTGAAGTAGTCTCGGGGACTACAGACAATTCAAAGAGCTGAGAGCATTTATAAGAGGGAACATCTACTTTATGTTGATATGTTTTGATGCCTTTTCTGTTTTAAAGACCCTGCACATTTATGACCACTGATACTGATCCCCAAGCCAAATCCAAGGCTTCTGTTGTGACCAACTGTACTGCAGCAGGAGGGAAGAATGGGAGACCTTGATTTTGAGAAATATGGTGTTAACACCGTGTAATCTCCATTTTCACAAATCCCAAGACTGGAATTTGAAAAGCCAATGGGTACAGACATTGAGTCTGCAGAGATTACAGATATCACTGTATCCTTCAATTCTAGAGTCTTGCAAAAGGTATCATGAGAGTCATAGGTGCCATGAGGCCCATAATGTTGAGGAATTCCCCTGCTGAGACAGAAGTCTGAGTAGCAAACCCCAGAAATCACTCTAAATACAGATTTATTTTTCCTGTAGAAGAAAAACTCACGGAGATGTCCAGCAGGCATCACAGAAAAACCGTCATGTGAAGGAATCAGAAAAACACTTTCTCGTGGAATCCCAGATTGTATAAGGGATTCTTTATCCAACAGAGACATTCTGCAAAGATAAGAAAGTCATCTAAATAAGGAAGAATGTAGCTCCACCCGGCAGCCTGCAAGGGGCTATCACAGGAGCTAGACATTTTGTGAACATTCTTAGAGTAACTGGATAGCCCACACAGTATGGCAGAGCACTGATCACATCACCCAGACACACAAACCCTTACAAAACACCTGAAATCTGGATTAACAGGAATGGGAAGATATGAAATCTGGATTAACAGGAATGAGAAGATATGCATCTTTTAAATCCAAAGTCACCAAGTAACTCAAATGAGGAAGAAGGCATTCTTGAATAAAATCCTTCTCCTAACAAAGGAGGAGAAGGAACAACTTCTACTACCCCTGAGATAGCAAATGTTGTAAAACAGGAAAATAGAAGAGATTGGTCTGGTGGATCAGAGGGAATCCTCCTCGAGGGGAAAAAAAAATTACAGCTTCCCACGGCCATCTGTAGTATTGATGTATAACCCATTTGTCTGAAACAATCAGATGCCAGAGAGAGAGAGACATGGAATTCAAACTTTTGAGAAAGATTAAAGGACAGCCAAGGGTAGGGGTGGGATGAAAAAGTGCCCTGATATAGTAATTTGACTTAGTAGACTGTCCTTTATTCTGCTGGGTCACTGCTTTCCTTTTGGAACCACTGTACCACTGCTTTTTAAATGTTTGCTTACCAGCATTTTGCAGGATCTGTTTATTTTGCTTTTGCTAAAGTTAGAAGAGGGAGCAAAGAATCCGCAGAAAACTTAGAGAAGGAAAGCTGAAAAATGTGAGGTTCCAAATCAGTTTTCCTCTCTGTCATCATACTCCTTGATAACTTTGCAGCAGAAGGTCCAAAAACTAGATCTCTATCCAAAGGAAAATTCAAAAGTTCATTATTGACATCCTCTGGAAAGTTTTGAGACTGCAGCCAGGCAAAACTCCTCAAAACAGTTCCAATAGCTGCGTCCCTGAAAGTGGCATCCACGGAGTCATAGGCGCATTTCAAGCCAGGAATAGTGACTTCAGAAACAGAAGAAACCAAATTACATACAGTAAATTTCTCCTCACAGGAAGAAACTGAAGCAAAAAACATTTCTCATACATTCACGATTACCTAAGATAAACTTCAACACATGAACCTGACAAATGAGAATTCTAAAAACTAGTTGCAGAAGCATACACTTTTGCCCCCAAACTATCCTTGTCAGCAGGATTAGTGGTAAAGGGTTTATTAGGAGCTGGATTCAATGTCTGCTGGATGAGTTCTCTTAGTGCATAAAAATTTAAAAGACTGATGAACTAATCTGCTTTTTAGGAGCAGCAGGCCGACTGTCAGGGAAACTGCAAGGCTGCATCTAAAACATCCCCTAAGGTAGACAGAACTGGAGGAAAAGAAGTTTCTGGAAACAGCATTTGTAACAAATCAGATTTTTTTCCTGAGAGATTAAGAAACCTCACTGTAAGAAACCTCACTGTTTCCCCCATTGGAAAAAAATCATCACTGAAATGGTCTCAGACAAAGAGGATCTTTCACAGGGGCTATCAAATACCACACTTTCCTCAAAATCTATATCAGAAATCTGTGAAGATAAAACTACATCTGTCCCCTTCACACTTCCCTTCCATAGGTTCATTCTCCTGAATCACTTAGTGAAAGAGGACTCCCTTTTTCTCTCATCATAAACAGCTTTACAAGAAGGGTCAAGGCCCATAGGTAAGCCTAATAAATTCTTCCTGCCTACAGTAACTGAAAGAGAAGACGACATATGTTTAATTTACTATTTCTTTTTTTACAGGAATTTTGGAAGAAACAGTCCTAGAAATGCTACCAACAACTGGGCACAGATTGCAGGCTAATCAGAGGCCCTTTCCCTGCTCATTCTCTGAGGTTTGACAAGAGTGGCTCTCCCTTTCTCAGTAAGGACATTCCAATAGCCACCGAGGACGTATCTAACCTTGGTCTACACTGGCTGCAAGGAAGAGCAGAGTGGTGCTAGGAACCAGCTTTGTCCACAGAAAAGTCACCCATCTGCAGCTGGGGCAAACTACTAGTTTGCTGTGGTGGTGGCAAATGCTGCTTAATCTTTCTATTTGTGACTGGAAGAAGGTACAACTGAGGAACTAGTATGCTGCGCCATGCATAGCAGCAATAGTCAGTAAAACAGGTAAGTTGTAAAGTAGTAACTTTTCCCAAATGCACAGTAAAAAGCACTTTAAATACTCAGATCAATAAAACACCTTCTCCAGAAAAAAATAGTTTTAAACAACTTAACTTGCAAAAAAGTGACCTCCCCACTGAAAAGTACATAAAAAGATATAAAAGTAAAAAAACACTTTCCTAGCTTAAATTATATCTATTACAGTAAAGGTACGTTTTCTGCGATTAAAAGTAAAATGGTAGGTTTTGTCTAAGAAGAGACCTTAACTGCCCCGCAATGGAACAGTGTTAGCTACCCATCGATACTCGAAAGCCACAAGGGAGCAACTCTCTTCAGCAGCAGGAGAGAACTGAAGGGCTTGGTGCCAAAACCTGAAATTTAATCTAGCTCAGACTGAGATGGCTAATGGTTTTGTCAGGTGGAAGGTGCCCCGAAGCTTTTCAAAGCTAGCCAGCTTTTACATCCCAGGCTACTGCAACAGTGATTATAATGAACATCCCATAATCCATTTCTGCCCCAGTGATGTACTCAAAGAACACAGTATACTGTGACTTAATGGCAGTAAAGCAGGACTGTAAAATCTCAGAACTTCCAAAGGGAAAATCAGAAGTTTTTCTGTTTCTATATCAAATGTAACCATACATGCCCATGAATACAAACTACATATAGTCCATGAAAGAAACGTATCACACATCAAGACTGCTACTTCCAATCCTGCTGCAAAAATATTAATTCTTTTTAGCTACCAAAATATGTGCTTGACAAAGCTAGATTAAGATAAGACCATCTCAGAGTTATAACAGCACGAAGACAATCAATGGAAAAGTGTACCTTCTGTGATCTGCTTATGCCATGGGAAGATTCCATCTTTACCCCAGCTTGCATTTATTCTTTTTCCCATGTAACTCACTTATAACAGACCGCTTTCAGTGCACTATTAATATTAACATGTCTCTGCACTACTTTCCTTACAAGCAGCAGCTGGGCTACCAACCATGCGCATTAATGAGCCAGACCATAAAATAAGAAAACAAGTCTAAGTTTCCATAGCAAAATGCATATAAAATACAGCAGACAAAGGAGAACAACAACAGAGTAGAACTTGAATATAGAGAACTAAAGTTACTAGAGTAGGATCTCAGTCATAAAACGGAACATGATCCACAATTGTGCAGGGGTAGTATGCTATCTGAAGCACATAATAGAGCTCTGCACAATTCAAAAAGGGACCAGTGCACAAAGAAGTAACAATATACACTTGACAAGCGCAGTGTGTTCTCCCACCCAGTGGGAAAGTTAATCAAGGCAGACGTCCTCACCGCTGGGATTCTAGCAATGTATGGCAGACCCTCTGGGCAGCACTTTCTAGCAATGTATGGCAGACCCTCTGGGCAGCACTTTCTCTCATACTGTAATGGGGGTGATTTCTTAGTATAGGGGGAATGAACTGGCACAGTTCCACTGGTGGAGGTTCAATGGTCAGCAGGCACAAGGGCAAAATGCATTCAAGAAAAACAAATATAATAATTTACAAAGACTGGTCACATCTCCAATTTTTAACATATTTCTTGACAGAACACACCGCTCATCCTACGGATACCATTTATCTTAAAATGTTATTACTCAGTATGGAGTTTAAATTCTTTCATTAAAAAACTATTATAAAATTCTTCCAGAAAATAAATGAGTTACTTCAAATTCCAAATTGAACTTCATGATTAATTCTACTTTCCCTACCTTGAATCAAACCCATAAGTAAATTAGTCCTTGATATCACTACTACTTTAGTTTGGACAATTTTCTCATGGAAATTTAAGAGAGTTTTTTTTACTCTAAGAAAAATATCAGTAAATGTTTTCAACAAGCAATGCTAAAACAGGCTAGTGATGTGAAAAAATGCAGATCATAAGCAGTTTCGATTTTCAAAGATTTTCATAAGACTTTTGATCAGATAGTGGCCTGCATACGTTGTATGGCCATATAATTTCAAACTGTGCAATTGTGCAAATTTTAGCTTTGTTTAATATCTTGCTTCCTAACTGTGGTGCTACAACACAAAAAGATTTATATTTATCAGGTATGTCAAAGAAAGATTTTCAAGAAGTGTAAGAACTTCCCTCATTTAAGGGGATTTAACCTCCTCAAGAAACATCCATAAAATAGTAAGTACCAATAAATGATAAAATTAGTTATAAATGTTGGCCAAAATTAGAACAAATTACTGATAAAATACAATTCTAACACTTTGAAGTTTTAATTAGCTTTCTGTTCTGTAAATTCTAAGTCCTATTATTAAAGGCATAAATATATCAATGCATACAAACATAACTTTCTTTTTCTGCATACAGTTTATATTTTCTTTTCTGCATGATGATAGCTTAAAAGTCTATCTGTACTTGGAATTTTACAGCATAAGTATTGGTTCTAAACTAACAATGTGAAATAATGGCGCATATTTTACACACACATATATATATATATATATATATATATATATACACATATATATATATACACACACACACACACACACACATTATATATATATATATATATATATATATATATATATATATATATATATATATATATATACACAGATACCCGCACACACAAACACATGTACACGGGTATACACACACACACACACATATATATATATTACACACATACAGTAGAACCTCTAAGTTGACCACCCAAGGGACTGTAACAAACTGGTCAACATAAGGAACTAATGTACTGATACGTACATGTACTTTACTTTCTTGTACAGCTTTTATTAAAGAATATCATACAAAATCAAAACACAGTAAAATCATGCATACAGTATCATACAGAAATCAATACATTTACTGTTTTCTTATGGTTTAATAAATCATTCTTATGGTTTAATAAATCATTCTCATTACAAAGGTAAATGGAGAAAGCACTCTAAACGCTGGATACACCACTCAACATACCCAGGCATTTTTCCACAGCAAATTACTTCAGCTGCATTATCAGATGCCAGACATCCTCTTCTTTTGGAGTTTCTGCAATTTCTGTGTCATCCTCACTTGCGTCTTCCACTTCATCACCGGTTTCACGCTGGTCTTTACTTTGGTCTATATCACTTGGAAAATTGCTTCTGGGACAGGTTCATTACAAGTTGCCACCTCATCATCTATTGTAACAAAACCTTCAAAATCTACTCGTTCAACTTCTGTCATGGGAGATGGACTGTCTGATGGGGCCAAAACATCATGCTCTTGGGTTGCAACAAACCCAACTTTCTTGAAGTACTTCTGTATCGTTTCTGGCTGAACTTTATTCCAAGCAGAACTGATCCAAAGGACTGCATCCAGAGCGTTAACTGATGCAGCAAATGAAGTTGCTTCCACATGTGGACCACAGGTTTGTGTTTTACTAGTGAACCAGTGCAGGAGCTGGGCTCAGTAGTGCATTTTAAATGTTTTGATGATGCCTTGGGTCAAGAGGTTAGACTTCTGAAGTAGTTTTTGGAGGCAGAAATTTCAGTGTCACATTTGTAAGATGATTCACTTGCGGGTGGGCCAGGACAGTTGTCTACTGTCAGTAGAATAGACCATTATCTTTTCTTCGTTTCTCGGTAGATACGCCTTACCCACTCCTCAAACAGGGCATCAGTCATCCATGCACATTTGTTTGCTCTCCAAGTGACAGGGAGGTCTTCAGGTTCTTGAATGTGCGTGGCTTTACCGATTTATCAATTACCAAGGGCTTTAGTTTCTCTCTGGCTGAACTAGCGCAAAGCAGAACTGTGGAATGTTCTTTGGAAAGTTTTCTGTTCTTACATTTGTCACCCTTCATGATGAGGCTCCTGTCAGGCATCACCTTGAAAAAGAGTCCGAACCCGTCAGAAATAAAGATATTATCATCTTTGAAGCCTCTGGTGAAGTCCGGGAACTTTTTGATGAATTCTTCCACAACTTCTAATGGAACTTCATTGGATTCACCACACAAGACTTTATTGGAGATCTCATGTCGCAGTTTAAATTTCTCAAGCCAACCACTTGATGCTTGGAAATCTGCAACCCCGAATTCCTGTGTAAATTTTTTGGCAACTTCTTGGATCATTGGCCCGGAGATTCAGGCATTAACTGCCCTCATTTGTTTGAACCAGCTTAATGTAGCTTCATTGAGGTAAGTTTCTCTCCTTTTCCACTGTACATCTCCGCTTTCCTTACCAACTCTCCAAGTACTCATGTTTACATTTTTGGATGTTGCTAACTGTGGTCTTGCAAACACCAAAATATTCTTACCGTCTTTCTTTGGCTGCTGCTTTCCAGAAAATGTAGATCATCAACCTTTTCCTTCAATGTCAGCTCTTGGAGTTATTTCCTTTGAGCCATTATGCCTCGATTAACTGTAAACATTTTTCAGTAATTATAGGATGTGCCTACAATTCAGACCAGTCCTTCACGTTGATAAAATCTTCAGCAACATGTAATGAACAATAGGACATTAGGCCTGATCCAACATGTGGTAATAATAAAACATGAAAAAAAATTATACTAAATAAAATTAATACAACTAAGGTGCAAAGCCCACACCTTCTACCCCTTGGTGTAAAGTGGACTCAACTGGTCAACTTATAGAGGTTAAATTAATACTGTGTGTCACAGTCCAAGTGGTCAAGATACAACTTACAGAGGTGGTCAATATAGAGAGGTTGGTCTTCCATTGAGTACATGTGGTGCATGTCCAGTCTATGAAAATTAGTTATTAGGTCAACTTAAGGAGGTGGTCAATGTAGGGACTTGGTCAACTATGGAGGTTCTACTTTGTGTGTGTGTATGTATATGAGTGTGTAGATACATACATATATTATATATATATATATATAAAACCAAAATACCATATTACACATTTAATTAACTGCATATTCTGGGAAATGCACTGAACTGTCAACATTAAACGTAAATATTTTGCAATGTTGAAATCACAAGAGAGTATGAATTCGGTTCAAAGCTAATAAAACTAGTTACATACAAGACCAACAGACTCAAAATATGAAAAGCACAAAGGGCGACATGGACAGGCCACAGCACATTAAAGATTCTGTTACTCGAACATCTACTATTATGATGAGTATAGCATATTAACTGTTCATCACAGGACAAGTACTGCAAAAACTAACTATTAATGAAAGAGCTCCCAGCAATGAAGTGGGTTGCGATGCATCACATTTTCTGCAGGACAGACAAAGCAAATCCTACTCTACCTCTCAGCAAACACAACAAATTAGAAATATCCTAAATTTATGAATGGAAACAACTTCAGAAAGACACTGAGCAAATGCCCTACATGAGTTAGCTCATTAAAGATATCTTGTGTCTTAGGATAAGCTGACTGTTCGGGACAGAGTTCCTTCTGAATCCCAGAATAAGTACAATTACAAATTTCTATGCTCATAAAAAGTACATTTACATACTACAAACTAATCTGCATGTGTGGCTTAGCAAGTGGTACAGAACTAGATTTGCTTCACCAAAAGGCGTGACTTCTTGCCTCCCCCACCCCCAATCCACAACTGTATAACACAGTCTATGTGGTGGTGCCAAAATGTTCATGTAACAGAAACTGGCGTCAAAGGAGTTAAGAAGATAGTTTACTACTTTACTTTATTATTTTATCAGCACTTGAAGTACTCTAATTAAAACTGCAGTAGGATGCTCACAGACTCTGGAGGAGCACAGTGCAACTCAAGGGTGGTGAAAAGACAGTTAGCGACTTTGTTATTCTTTAACAGAGTTTGGAGGGGCAGTGCTATCAGAAGAGCAGCAGCATGACAATCTTAGAATCAAGAGGGCACAGCACAATCAGCGGTCAACACGGCAGGATTATACACGCAAGAACAGCAGCTGTATAACAAGCAGCACACTCAGTAAGAAAGCAGACTTACTTCTGAGAATCATATACACAAGTACATGGATGGATGCGTGTTTCGTAGAACATTGTTATCTACCTGGTTCTCTGCCATTACTTTTGCTGTGTTACTGAAAAACATATCTCATCATAGACATATTTTAGCCTCTTGTTTTTCCCAGTCACCACTTGACTAAATTCTATAAATGAAGTAGCATTTTTGACTTTACCATATTAAACAAATCTAACAAAGGTGAAACATTTTTAATCTGTCTTTCCTCCAAGTTCACATACGTAATGAGCTTCAGTCCTTTCATTTTCCCAACCAAGTCACATATCCAAAGGGAGACACTGGTTCAGCATCTTGTTAAAAGCTGTTTTCACATGTACAAGGGTAAGCTTTTCCAGAAACCGAGCTTGTGTACATATTTTTTTTACTACCTTTCCAGTTGCTATCCCACACTACTACTCCTCTAATAGGTTAATTCTTGCGGATTTCTTCCTTTAGTTTACCTCCTCTCTGTGTTAGAAGCAAAAAAAATATATAGAATCACTGCAGGCAGTATGGCTTGCATCTGGTTAGCCTACTATGTCTGCAGTCCAACGTGCTGCTGTGGTTGTTTTGGGTAATGACTTTGGAAACAAATCAAAAACAAACTGCTATGGCACAAATATCAGTGAAGCCCAAGGCACCTGTGCTTTGCCCTCTTAACAAATGACTATAAGTCAATAACATACCGGACACTGGGCAATGACTGGCAACATTTCATTTCTTTTTTTAACAGCTTGTTTTTTCTTTTTTCAATCTAAGCCTTTGTTATTCATTTTCCTACAACTTTCTG
>NC_056725.1:550651418-550653918 GCF_019279795.1 Protopterus annectens | reverse complement strand
TGAAAGTGTTTTTGTCCACAGAGGAAACTTTGAAGGGGAGAAAAATTTGTATTTTGGATTTATTGGAGTTGAGAGAAAGGTGGTTTTGGTGCATCCAGTTCTCTGTGGTGGTAAAGGCTAATTGGGTTTTGGTCTGGAGTTCAGGAAGGTTTGGGGCAGAGCAGACCAAGGTAGAGTCATCTGCGTATTGGATGACTGTGGTGTCAGGGATGAAGGTGTGAAGGTTGTTTATGTAGATGTTGAAAAGCATGGGTCCAAGGATGGATCCCTGAGGAACACCAATAGATGTAGGCAAAAAGGAAGAGAAGGAGTTCTTCCATTTGACTGCTTGAGATCTGTCAGATAGGTAACTGGAGAACCAGGAAAGAGAGTGTTTGGGGAGAGTTTGAGATTAGCCAGATGATGAAGAAGGTGTGTGTGGGAGATTGTGTCAAAAGCTTTTGAAGGGTCTAGCAGTGCTGTGGATACAATGAGTCCAGAGTCTCGAGCTTGATTGATAGTTTCTAAGAAGGATAGTAGTGCAGTTATGGTACTGTGGCCGGGACGGAAGCCATGCTGTGTGGGTGTAAGGAGGTGATTTTGAATGATATGGGGTAAGAATTGGTGGTGGGCGCATTTTTCTAGAATTTTAGATATTGGAGAGAGTAGGGCGATAGGGCGGAAGTTAGAAATAGAGGTGTTTTTGCCTCCTTTGTGAAGAGGTAGGATGTAGGCTGAACGCCAAAGTTTGGGTACGTATGACTCAGTTAAGGATCTATTAATCAGAATACAAATTGGAAGGGCGATACCTTCAGCTGCATGTTTGAGGAAGGAAGGGGGAATGTTGTCAGGGACATTAGAACCTGGCTTTAGCTTGGAGAGAAGCTTTTTTATAAAAGATGTGGATACAGGTTTGAAATTGAAATTGAGGGGATTATTGTTTAGGTTGCTGGGTGGAGAGGAAAGGAAGTTAGGTAGGTTGTTATTAGGAAACGTTTTGTTTAGTTTAGCTATGGATTCAGTGAAGAAGGTATTGAAGTGGGAGCCAAGTTCATTGTCAGATAGATTAGGGTTGGGGCAGGGGTTGCATTGAGATCCGGGAATTGAATGATTTCCAAAATTGTTTAGGGTTTTTATTGTTATTGGACTGAAGTTTAAAATAGTAGTTTTTTTGTCTTTGGTAATGAGTTTCTTTACTTGGTTGCGGAGTTGGGTGAATAGAAGTAAGGTAGAGGATAGTTTATTTTTCTGGCAGAGCTTCCAAGACTTGTCTCTGTGATGCATGATTTGTTTAGTTTATTTGGTCAACCATGGTGCAGAGTTAGTTTTGATTCGCTTATTTCTTAGAGGGGCTAGGGAGTTGAGAGTATCTAGGAAGATGGAATTGAAGTGTTCAACAGCATTGTCAAGTGGGAAGATATTTAGAGGTTGCCAGTTGATATGTTTGAAGATGTTAGAGAAAATTAAGGGGTTAAAGTTACTGAGGTTACGAGTTTGAATGTAGAGGTGTTGGTGTTGGGTGGAGCTGTTTGATCGATGGATGAAGGCAGGGAGATGGTCACTGAAGGTGTCATGGATAGTGCCACTGAGAGTGATTTTGTTTGGATGGGAGACTAGAATCCAGTCTAAGATGGACCCTGGTGGGGTGGTTTTTGTTAGGGCGAGTAGTTGAGGAGATTACTTGGGTGAAGTTTAGAAAGTTAATAGAAAGTGAGGGTGATGGCGAGTTGATTTTATTCCAGTCGATATTGACATCGCCTAGAATATATGTTTCATATTTTATTTGAGTTGAGGACCAGTATAGAATATCTTCAAGGGTGGCGATATTGTTGCCAGGGGAGATGTATAAAGATATGAAGCAGATATTCTTGTGTTTATTTAATCGGAGAAGGCTAACTGCGATTTCAGAGTTTGTGAAATTAGGGGTAGGAATTTGAAGGGGTATTAGAGAGAGATGATTAGAGTAAATTATGGCAGAGCCACCACCTTTTTTGTTTAAACAGTCACTTCTGAGGATGTGGTAACCAGGAGGTAATATTTCAGAGTCAGTGATATGGGGTTTTAGCCAGGTTTCAGAGATGGCTAGGATGTCGAGTTTATTGTGATTAATCCAGGCTTGTAGATGGTGACATTTGTTGTTAAGGCTCTGGGCATTGATAGTGAAGATTTTCAGAGTATTAAGGGGGGAAGTGGGAGGGGGACAGGAAGGGTGGGGAGTGTTATTTGTTGTAGGTGAGGAGGAGGATGGAGGGATAGAGTAGTTTGTACTGGGACAAGGGCCAGGGTTAGGATGAACGTCTCCAGATAAGGCTAGGACATTGCAGGTGATCAGTTTTGGACCATAAAGTTTGTATAGTAAGTATTTGTTAGGGTTTAGCAGAGGTTTCAGAGAGAGGGTTTTAGTTGAGGTAGAAAATAGTTTGGGATGAAAAAGGTGTAACAGATTGGGTGGAATAAGGGAGGAGCATATGGAGTGAAAGTGAGAGAGTTCAAGAGGTAGAAGTTTAAAGGGTTTAAAAAA
>NC_056725.1:550535042-550588533 GCF_019279795.1 Protopterus annectens | reverse complement strand
TCTGAAATATTCTGTATACTTAGAGAATCACTTATTAAAAATGACATTTGCTAAATTATTACAATGCTCTACCATAAAGCTAAGTGCTCATCTCTAAGGAGCATGAACCTTATTTGTCCTGAAATCCTGTAGCAAGCTAAATTACTGAACTAGTCTGTCAATATGTCACAGTTTAATACCTGTAATGTCACAAATTAAAATTTCTCTGAAAAGCATAAAGACTCCTTTCACATGAAAGACATGGCATCCTTCAAGCACTAGATTAAATTGTTGTTTTATTAACTGAATGAACAAGTAAACTATTGATAAAGTCAAAACACAATAAAAATGAAGTACTTTCTGCTATAAAAAATGAGCATGTATTGCAGTCAGTGTAGCTTTGTCTGAATGTCTGCCTGATCCAATACCAGAATATTTTATAATTAAGCTTGTCTGAGAATTTCGATGACATCATGAGGGAATGCAGTAAGTTATTTCTTCAACAACAGTTATGTAGTTCACAAAGAAGAGTGAAAGGGATTTATGACAGACTCTGGAAAAGCTGCTTCCTGAGTTATAATGTAATCTGCTAATGGAGAACTCCTAATTTAATTTAGGAAATGTTATTAGCTGGTCTGTATGGTTATCTCATACCACTGCTGAACACTCAAAACTCAAGTTTCAGAGACAGGATAATAACTAAATGACTGTACAGAAAACAGTCTCACTTACACATTCAGTTTTTAAAGCATCTCTTCCATAACATACAGGGGATGAAGCCCTGGCTATGACCAGAAAAGTAGAATTTGACTAGTGACTTGTGCACTGTAGGAGATGAATGGGAGCAAGACAGAGATGGTGAGGTCATACCCATTCACTTCTCTCAAGTGAAGGGTGCAACAGCATTTTTGGGTATGCCTTAAAAGATGGTTCCGAGTGTAGACCAACAAACTGTTACATGGAATTAGTGCAAAACGGAATAGGTACAGCAGTTGAGAGAAATGTCACCCACGCAAACAGGATATTTGCAATGCCTATAAATATGCCCAACCTTGAGCATCATGGCATACTGGAAGGAATAGTTAAGAAACAAAACAAACACCTCAGATAGCCATGGTATGACAGCACCTGCTTCTCAATTTACCAACTTACTGCACATAAATTAACACTTGACTTCAATCCATGGTCTTCTTCCAAAATTCCAATTAAGAGTCACAATGGAATATCATCAAATGTTTAAAGAGCCAAGCAAAATGGAATAACAGAGAGCAAGTCAAGCAAAGCCTGAAATCATCATTATGTAACTCGTAAAGAAAATATACCCCAAAAATTACACAGTTTCATTTTGTTCTGTCAATGAAACAAACTTTTGTTTTTCTATATCATACATTGATATAATCGTCTCCAGCGTTTGCTGTCCCCTATATTGGATTTAAGGTACATGGCTTTGACATTAGGGATGGGAGAGTGCAAGTGTCTGCTAGTTAGGGTAACAGTAAGAACTATGTAAAGGGATAGATTTAGTATTGCGTCTCTGCATGTTAAGGTAACTCTGTCCCCTACACTGGATTTAAGGTACATGGCTTTGATATTAGGGTTGGGAGTGTGCGAGTGTCTGCTGTTTAGGGTAACAATAAGGACTATGCAAAGGAATAGATAATGTGCATCTCTGCAGCTTAAGGCTAGATTAAGGCTTATGTTGAGAGAGAGAATTAGTGGTGTGCATGTGTGTATCTGCCTACAAGTGTATGTGGGTCAGGATTAGAGTAACAGCTAGGTTAGGGGATAGATGAAGGGTGCGTGTCTCCAATAGTTGGGGTGGGTGTGTGTGTGTGTGTGTGTGTGTGTGTGTGTGTGTGTGTGTGTGTGTGTCTCCAAGTGTCTTGTCTAGAGGTACTGTTAAGAAAAAGGATTTTTATTAGCTAATGTGTAGGTTAAAGGTTGGGTTAGAGTTAGCATGCATGAGAAAACTGAGGCTGGACAGCCCTCCTGCCGAGCACTAAGCCTGGTACTATATTTTATGAGTTCAGCAGTTAAAAGCTTCAACTATCTTTTTTCAAGCAACAATAGTATACTTTCTTGTTATTTATACAGACTGTTACAAAACAACCTAATGCACAACAGTAAAAAGTGAAGACACCTATATACAGTAAACTCAGTTAACCGGCA
Organism: Protopterus annectens; assembly: GCF_019279795.1. NCBI lineage: Eukaryota > Metazoa > Chordata > Ceratodontiformes > Protopteridae > Protopterus > Protopterus annectens. The sequence goes on along the minus strand of NC_056725.1, from coordinate 550,586,385 downwards.
CCCATGGGGATTGGTAGATTCTAAACTGTAGTTCCTGGTTGCATGAGACTTACTATTAAAAATAGGCCTGACTAATACTGTACCCTATACTATTTGTTTGGTTTGACTTGTTCTTAGGTCAGGGAGAGAGGTAATTTATTCCTAATCTTCCTTTTTAAAACTCTAACACACTAAAAACATAAGGTTTGTTTCTGCAGGGGGGTGACAAAGTGCAAGACATGAAAACTGTACTGTATTTCTTAGATTTTTTTTTCTGGTTGCTTGAGTTCTGATTAACTGAGAGTTTACTGTATACGCCAACAGGAGATTTAAAAAATGATGACAATCTACCTCTTAGAGTGCAGCGTTCCATCTCCACTCATGGAGGCACTTGCTCCTATTTATGTCAACCTCTTCTGTCAATTATACCACTTACACACACTTGTTCAGTGAGTATCAAAAACATGAACATTTGTTATACTTGCAGTCCATGTCTCTTAAGGATCCCCAATTCTACCTCTAAAATTTGCTCTTAGCCTCAAATAAATGTGATTTTGTGACAAAACAGCAAAAGTATAAAGTAATTTCAAAATTCCAGATTATCAGTTAAATTCTTATTGTTCATCAGAAAATGCACAGTAATACAAGTCATCTTACACTAACAACTTTTTAAGTCAATACTGTCAATATTTTAGCTGTGCCCCAATTTTTGTGCCTTTTGTCCCGGATAATTTTGGCTGTGATCTGATTTTAGACAAGAGGGGTGACTGCTATGCCAAGAATGCAGTAGGTAGGAGAAACTAGAGGTTATTTCACGAGCAATAGGACCCAGAAGAATCCATAACAGAGCAATGAAAAGAATACACAGGCCCAACTTGATGGAAGTACACAATAGTTGAGAACTTAAACGCCAGTGTGTCTACATTTAATAGTAGAGTTAAAAGATTAATCAGTGCTGCGCGACGTTCACATGTAAACCATACAATACACATGTAGCTGCTTAAGCAGCGTGCAGACAAATAACTGCTGCCAGCTGCAGCAAGTTCAAGGCATAACCCGGCACCCACCATCAACAGCAGCAGCAGCACCACCATATGCACCCAATGTGGTAACGATTACCAGATGTACCCACACTTGCCTATATCAAAAGGCACATGCTACCTGAAAGTAGTACCTGCAGTTCACTAAGCAAGACAAGGATCTCCCATAATCACATACCTAGTAAAACAAAAGTCGCAGTGGTTGCCCCGTTCGTTGACTGTCAGCACACTAGTATAAGCAGGGCAGCTAAAAACTAGATCACCCACTTTGAAGTGATTCGCAGCCCGGAGTCCTCTACCTTTACCATCACTGAGGAACCTTTCTGTCCCTTCTATTTCACCTAATGGCCTTTCTGACTTCATTCTTTCTCCACCTGTTTTATACCGACTATTTTCCACTCTTTTTCTGCAAATGACAATAATATATCTGCCTTGTTCTCAACCCGCTTGCCGTGTACCAGTTACAGATCCACGTTTTTAGGTTGGGGGCGTCATTTGGTCACTCTGTAGTATATACATAAATGGAAACAGACAGTGGGAAAACAAGTACTGCAGGATTCCGCTCAGCCCCAAAGCCCAACTTATTCGTTTCCTGTTCCTGCCTATACGCGACTGTTGTGATGCAAATCTGAGCGTGCGTAGGGACCTGAAAAAAACGAGACGCACACAGCTGTCAGAGCAAAGAACTAAAATTATCCTTCGCCTGCAATAATGCAGTCCACGTGGTAGAAACAGTTGTCAAAGAAGCAACTGCAGCTTTAAAGCAGATTTCTGTAATACGCTGTTTAAAGGGTTAGAACACCATCTTTTTTTCAGTGTTTCGAAATTTTAATCTTTTTTGATTCTGCATAGACAAGAGAGGTTGGCAATTTAGGCAAGACACTTTATGTTGGGTTTATCTAGTATTATATTGGGCTGCACATAAGGTTAGGCTTATAAAGCCCTTCGGGTCAATAGCCCAATAACCACCTATGAACCTCTTCAGCTGTCAACCAGTTTAAGCCCAGCAACTTCAGAACCCTAGGCATACTTTTAAAAGCTGTAGTAGATACACACACATAGCATATGCATATATACTATCCTTAGTGTACCTATATTTAAATCTGTGTGGGTGTGTGTGTATCAAATAGCATACTGTTTTTCTAAGATAAAAGGTGAGTAATACAATAGAAAAATTGAAGACACCTATATGTGTGCCAGCAGAGACTTAAAAATTATGTCATTCTACCTCGACTAGTGCACCCCCTTACACCCCTGCAGATTATATATACCAACTCCGAGATCACACTACAGTGGAGAAAAGGGTACATTTTTAAGCCTTCTGGCCCTGCAGTAATTTCTCTGTCTTCTGACTATCCATCTAAATTGATTCTTTCCTCTAAGCTTTTACCTTCTGATAAAGATAGAAGAGCTATGGACAGGTACGGTAAGAAGGTGTATACCTCTGCCACCTTAGCCTTCAGGGTAATAAATTACCAGACCCAAATGACCAAGTATGTTCTAGCTCTTCATTATAAGTTTGGGAGTGTTCTGGCTGACATTTCTGAATCTGAAGCTAAGACCTCTGTCATTTCCTTTTCAAGTTTTGCCTCACAGGTACGTAACTCACCATTCTATAAAAAGCAGCTATGATGCTGCTTATCCCTCATCTCGAGTGGCTGCATCAGGGTCAGTTATCAGGAGATATTCCTGGCTTAGAATGCACTCTCACTGAAGATATTAAGGCCAGATTGTTGGACTATCCTTTGGATACTCAAAATCTGTTTGGCTCTGCTGCTGCAAATTTCTTTAAAACTTTGCAAGAGAAGGGGAAGGTAATGCAGGACCTTAATCAAATTTTTCTTACACCTATCCCTAAGTTTCAAAGGAACTACCCTTCTAAGACTCTGTTTTCTGTGTAGTCATCATAAGCAACCCTTGAAGGACAACATACTTTCCAAGAATGTTTCCTGAGAAGCCAGCTCAGGATTCCTGAGGGCAGAAGTCTTTTTTCCCAGACAAATTTCCCACAATCTGACAACCAACCCCTCAGCAAGATTCCTCTTGCTCTGAAGTTAACTCTGTCCTTTCTAGTTTGGCATCAAATCACCACAGACCATTGGGTTCTTTTAGTCATCCAAAATGGTTATTTCATGGTTTGGAAATGCCTTCCTCCTTTTTCAGGGATTCCTCATTCTCCTCCTTGCCAACTGCCTTATTTTCCTCCTCTCCTGTTCCTCAGGATCTTTTGGCTCAAGGAACTATTTAGCTGGTTCTTCTGTTCCAGGCAAGGGATTCTGCTCCAGGATGTTTTTAGTTTCCAGAAAGGAGGGATCTTGGAGACCCATTCTAGAGCTCTCTTTCCTCAACACCTTTCTAAATGTTTCCTTTTAAAAAATGTCTCTCCAGTCCCTGCTTTCTCTTCTACTTCCTCAGGCCTACCTGGAGTCTCTGAACCTGAAAGACACTTATAACCACATTCCTATTCAACCTATCTTCAGGAATTATTTAGGGTTCTCTGTTTCTTCCTCACATTATCAGTTCTCTGCTTTACCTTTTGTTCTGTCTACAGCTCCAGGGGTCTTTACAAAATATCTTGCCCCAGTCATAGCTTTTTGCAGTCTCAATAGTGTTCAGATTTTCCCTGTCTGGATAACCTTCATATTCAAATCCCATCTCAGCACCTTCTTCTGCAGGATCTCAGATATAAGATTCTACTTCTTCATAATATGGGTTTCACTCTCAGTTTCCAGAAGTCTATTCTGATTCCTTCACAGATCCAAAGTTTCCTGGGATGCAGGATTCAGACCCAATCAATAATGGCTTTTCTTCCTCTTCCAAAGGTCCTCTCTTTGTTAACATTCTTCCAGTCTCTTCTTCCTTTACATGTGGTGTCTGCAAGAGAGTTTTTATGAGTCCTGATATTCATGGCTTCCAGCATTCCAATGATTCCTTTGGCTAGACATCACATGTGGAAGTTTCAGTGGCATTTCAAGACCATTTGGCTATAGCATTGTCATCCCCTGGACTTTCCCAGTTCTCTCTTGCTTTGCCTTAGAAAATAGTTTTTATGTCGGATTTACCACATTTCTATAAATCCAGGTCTATCTTTTTGGGTTCCTTTCCCCACTCAGGAACTGTTTACAGCCCCTTCAGGCCTGGGTTGGGGGGCTTCTTCCAATGACATCAGGGTCCAGGGCTCTGTCCCCCTCAGCAGGTAACAGACCATATCAAAATCAAGGAAATGAGAGCTCTGATTTTTAGCTCTTAAGTCTTTACATTCCCATTGGATTCCAGGTCCCCTCAGGATTTTCATGAACACCGCCACTGTCATGTGGTACATATACAAGCAGGAGGGCATAAAGTCTCGCCATCTTTGCAGACTAGTTGTAATAGCTTGGGATTTTGCCATCTGTCACCACTTGATGCTTCAAGCAGTTTATATTCCCTCAGTGCACAGTTTGGTAGCAGACAATCTGAGCAGGTCTAGGAGAGATCCTCATGAGTGGATGCTTCAGAGGGAGGTTTTCCTGCATAATGTTCATTGATAGGCTACTCCTCAAGTAGATATTTTTGCCTCCTCTCTAAATAGACAACTCACAAGTTCTGTTCCTTCTAATTTCTCCAAATCTTTTGGATTTCTAATACCATGACGGGAATGTACCCCATTCCTGAGTCAAAGTATGATTAAAGTTCATGAAATTAGTATTGATTCAATCTTTGATGTCAGCCAAAAGTGCTCATCTCAGCACCTGCAATGTGCCCAGTAATAACTCCTGCAATTTGTACAGGGTTACATGGATTGGTAACATATCTAAATATGATTGTAAATTCTTTTTTATAAGACCCGTTGCTTCTACTTCTAGTGGAACTGTCTGGGTATCTTTCTTCCACATTGCTCTCATTTCTGCCTGCAGATCCTGGTATTTTATAACTTTGTGTCTCTCTGTACGCAAGACATTATAGTCACTGGGTGTGGTGATTTCAATGATCAATTCTACTTTTGTCTTCTTTTCTTGGACCACTATATCTGGTTTTCTAGCATCTATCTTTTGAACTGTTGGTAATGGGGGAATCCTATGTGATATAAACTTTATAATTTTCTATGATGCTTTATGGCTCATGTTTCCAGTGTTTTTCAGCCACTTCAATACCATAATGTTTGCACAATCCACAGTGCAACAGTCTCGCTACATTATTATGGCTTTCAGCATACAGTCCTTCTGCCATCAGTGTGTCGCAACCAGCAACAAGGTGTGTGACTGTTTCCAATTCGGTTTTCCAAAACCTACTGTCAGAAAAATATGTATTAATGTGTGTATTAGTAATATGCTTAGTGCATTTAGAGCTTGAAAAGGGTTAACACATTTATTCTATTTCATACTGCATAAATCTGTACAAACTGCAGATGCTTTCTGACCTTGTATTGTCAGCTAAAATCTTTGCTTATGCTTGGAAATTTACTGAGAAGCAGATGATTTCTGCTTGTGTCAGGAAAATAATGAATAGAACAATACTACTTGTATAAATGTTATGAGGCTTAGACAAGAAGTTCCGCTTGTGCTGTGAGAAAATACACAGCTGTAGAAGCTATAGATAATTAGAACAAAGACTGCTTGAAAATATGAACTGTAATCAGCATTTGCTTATGCCTGAGTTAGAAAAGTACCTTGAAATATAACACATGTATTAGAATTGCACAATAGGGGCCTGTAATGGGTTAGTGCCCACCAAGGCCAGGTTGTTTTTCTCAAAAAGTTTCTCACAAATCTAGTCATGTCAGCAGAAAATCTGAGTAACATCTGCTGTAGAACAATACTGAAAGTTGTGTTTGATTACGTCAGCCATAGAAGGCCATGTCTTGTAAAACAGTATAAGAATAGCATACTTCCTGTTACTAGTTAGGCAAAATCTTGTATTTGCATGTTTTTGTCTCCTTGCTGCAAGTTATTAAATGTGCCTTAACTGAACCTTATGTGCATTGGTCTTTGAAGTTTTTTCCTTTGACAGATTGGTCCTTCGGACCGGAAACCCTCACTTCGCCTCGGATCAGACAGGCCAGGTGGCTTGAAACCGTACAGGGAAGAAACCACATCGGTTCTTCTTATTTGAAAAGCCCTCTGACTGAATTGTCATACAAAAGAGGCCAGCCACTTTCTGATCTGTGACTGAAGGACGGGTTTACACGAACCAGGTGATCATTCACGAAGGCTCAGGTAAGGTGAATCTACCTTTTTTTCTGTTTTAGATCAGGGACTAGATTTGTATTGTTTTGTTAAGACTTTGTTTATACAAGTCAGGGACAAAAAGATTACTGTCTTGTCATAGATCAGGGAAACAGAGCAGGTAGGCAGTCATTCTGAAGAGACTATAACAAAATCCATGGTACCACATTAAAAAATAAGGACTTACATAACGATTAAAAGGGTAAAACAGAATGGGTAATAATTGCACAAAAAGATCCCAAAATCCACTGTTAACAGAAGACGTGAAATACATGCAGTCACAGCGTGCTGATAATATTAAATACTATTCAAAGTGGGTTAATAAGTATGAATTTGACGGTAAATTAGAAAAATCCTCACTTGTCAAACTTGTCAAACAGCTTAACACTGATTCTAAAGGTCAGGTAAAAAAGCAACGTCAAGTAGGAATTCCTCAGGCACGCAGGTGGATTGAGGAAGTAAACCGTAGGGAACAAAAAAGCAATAATTCAAAAGCAATGTTTTTAGATAAGGAGGACAATAACTTAGTAATAGCATCGGTCCCTCCGCCTCTCTTACCAGAATATGAGGCGAGTGAACAAGTTAGTCCACCCCCGCGATATCCTGCTGTCACTGTAAATAGAGATACTACAAAAGCGAAACCGTTTATTAGAGATCCCGTCGAGACCAGCTCTCGAACACGGGCAGGAAACTCAAAAGGAGACATTGAGCTATATCAAATGGGTAGGAATTCACGATCTATGAGTGAAGAAGAAATATGTCCGCTTATAGAAGTGCCTAATCCTCAGGCAGGACAAGAAGGTCAGGACCCAACTATTCTAGTGTATAGACCCTGGACTCCGGAGGACATCCAGAAAGCCACTGAGGGAATTCCCCATCCAAAACTTAATTTTAGAAAGTTCTTAGAAGATTTACAAGGAATGAGGCTAAGTTATAATTTAAACGGAGAAGAGGTAGAAAAAGTAGACAAATTGTGGGACCAGATTGGCACATGATTAGTGGCGACTGGAATCCTCGTGACGCTGCACTCAGGCCCCTCCCACATAGCAGCGCAGAACTAGACAACAGAGTGAAAGGTCTTAACAGACCAAATCTCTGAGAAATGGAAGCCTAGGGCAGACTGGACTTGCATTAATCAATGCATCCAAAAAGAAGGCAAAACTGTTGACAGATATTATGACAGACTGTTAGAATGTTTTAATAACCATTGTGGAATGCAGGTTCCTGAAGATCAGACACACGATTCCCCATATGAGCAGCAGCTAAAGAATGCATTTTTGAAAGGCAGCATTGCACCCATAAGCAGTTTTATTACAAAGCACATGGTAGATCATCGTACAAGCAGATTACAGTCATTACTTGAATATGCTAGGCATGCCGAAAGGCATTTTAATAGCAAAAAGAAAAAGAAAGCCCAAGTATTTTCTGTAGAAGATGGAGCAGAAGTTTATGTAGTACAGTCCAAGAAAAAGGGCAAGAGAAATGCCCAGGGAAACAAACAATCTGATCAGGGATCAGAGGACTTTGAAGGGTGAAAGAAAAGGGGTGAATGTTTCAAATGCGGTAAAAAGGGATACTTGGCAAGGGATTGCAAGAAACAACAAGAAGGCAACCATGGAAGACAAGGAGAGTGAGGACTGACTATATGATAGTCAGGAATCCCTAGAAGGGGATAGTAAAGATATGACAAATGAGAATGTGATAGAGGGAGTAGAGAATGTGACAGAAGAAATAGAGGAAGTGCAGAAAGTCACGGATAGTGAAGAAAATTAAATATTGGATTTAGCTTTATTGAGCTTAGAGCTCTATTTAGCAGACACGAAACCAGAAGTTACACTCCTGGTAGAAGGGAGGGAAGTCAGATTCTTGTGTGACTCAGGGGCATCACTGACCCTGATACATCCCTCCAAACTGCAAGAGAATTCAGAGTCACCTGATTACATACTAGTGAAAGCAGCTAATGGACAGCTGTATTGAGAGCCCCTCTCCCATAATATTGCAATAACTGATCCTGTTTCAGGATTGACCCAGAAAAGCAAAATTGTTGTTTCTGCAAAGTGCCCAGTGAATCTCTTGGGCAGAGACCTTATGTAGCTATTTAGTATAGCGGTAGTTCCGACTATGCAGGGTATGGAAGCACAGTGACAAATTGATACCTTTGCAGTGTAATCGGAGGGTGAAATGTTTTATTGGTACAGCCAGGACTTGGTTACGACTGGTCCAGGGGCAGTAACCGAAGAGTTGATGAACATAGCCATCAGCAAGTTCCCCTCCCTTGACAATAATAAACAGCATTTGTTGCACTGTAGTCTGTATTATTGTAACACACCAGGACCTGATATGGAATATGAGAAAGAATAGTTTAGAAATTGTGCAAACAGATTGATATTACGTAATCTGTACCGGGACATGGAAGGGAACAGTGTAACCAGCTGTTCATTGCACCAGGAGTTCTTTGCACTCTATAAATCTAATCGATTACCACATGTTAGCCTAACTAAGGACAAGAATGTAAAATGGGTAGACCTAGGAGAAAAGGTTACAAGGTGGGAGAAGCAGACAGAGTTAGAACTGTCAGAACAGGGAATACAAATGCAGAAGTTGAATTGGATAACTCAGACTCACCCAGCTGTACACTTGCAGTCTAGCAAGGACAGCTGATTAGCAGTCCTATTGAAGGAGGAAGAGAATGCCTTACAGAATATACCAGAAACTCTCTGGTCAATAGGAAAATCAGATGTAGGACTTATTCGTACAGCGGGACCAGTTACTATTATGCCAAAGTCAGCATTTAGACCACAGAAAAGACAGTATCCCTTAAGAAAAGATGCAGAGGTAGGAATCAAACCTATTATAGCAGCTTTACTTAAGGAAAGGGTGCTGGTGGAATCTCCTGATTCACCATGTAACACACCCTTATTTCCTGTTAAGAAAGCGAATGGAGAGTGGTGTATGGTCCAAGATTTACAAGCTGTAAATGACGCAGTAATACCAAGGGCACCTACGGTGCCAGACCCACACACCCTGTTGAATGATTTAAAACCTCAACAGAAATATTTTTCTGTGGTAGATATCAGCAGTGCGTTCTTCTCGATACTGATACACCCTGACAGCCAGTATTGGTTTGCATTCACATTTCAGGGGAAAAGGTATACATATACGCGACTACCACAGGGATATTGTGAAAGTCCAACAATATTCTCACAAGAAATGGCAAGTAACTTGGCGGGATTTACCCCACCAAGAGGTAGTCAGATTTTACTTTATGTTGATGATATCCTGCTGGCAGCCCCCACCCAGCAAGATTGTAAAGAAGATACCATAGCGCTATTATAATTTTTAGCCATTGAAGAGCATAAAGTAAACAAAAATAAACTGCAGCACTGGAGAAAACAAGTTAAATACCTAGGATATGTAATATCCAAGGAGGGTAGGACATTAGATGAGGACAGAAAAATAGCGATTCTGCAAGCACCAAAACCCACTACTAAGAAGGAAATGATGTCCTTCCTGGGTATGACTAATTTTTGTCGGAGTTGAATTCCAAACTATGCCTTGGAATCTGCACCATTGACTAACCTGATTTATAAAAAGCCTATGGCAGCACAGGATTTATTACAATGGACACCAGAAGCAGAATCTGCTTTCTGCAAACTGAAACAGTTAATAGCATCCTCATTAGTTTTGGGATTACCAAACTATCATAAACGTTTTTTCCAAACTGTAGATTGTAAGCAAGGTTATATGACATCAGTGTTAACACAACAGCATGGGGACAAGTAACACCCTATTGCTTATTATTCATCACAAGTGGACCCGGTGGCATGGTCTTTACCTCACTGTGTGCAAGCAGTAGTTGCAGCTGCAATGGCAGTACAGGCTTCGGCCTCAGTAGTTTTGTTCCACCCTCTCACATTAAGAGTGCCTCATGCAGTCGCGATTATTTTACTGCAAGAGAAGGTAGCATATATTTCCCCTGCTAGGCATCTTTCCTATATGACTGTATTGTTAAGCCAACTTCATATGACAATTGAACGATGTACGACTTTGAACCCTTCTACCTTGCTCCCAACCCCTGCAGATGGCACACCACACAGCTGCCTGCAGGTGATTGAGCAAAAGACATTGCCTAGAAAAGATCTTACAGATGTTCCCTTGGATGATGCCGAGGTGACATACTACATGGATGGCTCATGCAAAAGGGGTCCTGCAGGACAGCACCTAGTAGGATATGCAGTAGTTTCTGATACTGACATTATAGAAGCGAAATCTTTACCACACAATTTATCTGCACAGGCAGCAGAATTGATTGCCTTAACATGGGCATGTACCTTAGCAAAGGGTAAATGTGTAAGCATTTTTACTGACAGCCAGTACGCTTTTTCTACTGTACATGTTTTTGTGCAACAGTGGAAAAATCGAGGAATGATAACATCTACTGGCAAACCAATCAATCATGCACAGTTTATTTTAGATCTTTTAGAATCTATTCAGTTACCTCAGAAAGTAGCTATTTGTAAATGCACAGCTCATACCAAGCAACAGGACAGGATTTCAAAAGGTAATGCAAGAGCTGATACAGCTGCAAAGCAGGCAACTTCAGAAGTATTTCTTTTGAATGAGGAATTACAACCCTCTGAGATTTTAGACTTAGAAATGTTAAAGACAATGCAGACACTTACTACACAAGTTGAAAAACAAAGATGGGTAAAACGAGGAGCAATTCTCGAAAAGGGGCTGTACATCTCTAAAGAAGGGAAACCGATATTGCCGTCTAATTTGTTTAGATATGCAGCTTTGTTGAGCCATGGGCAGTGCCATGTTTCAACAGGGGGGATGGTACAGCTGGTGAGCCAAGTGTTCATGACGTATGGATTCTTAAACTACTCTAAAAAAATTTGTTTGATGTGTCACGTTTGTAATAAACATCATGCACAAGGAGCGTTAAAGCCTAAGCAAGGGAGTTTCCCTACACCACTGTATCCATTTCATACTATCTGTATAGATTTTATAGAATTGAAAAAATGTGAAAATAAGAAGTATTGTCTTGTCATTGTAGATATGTTTTCCAGATGGGTGGAAGCCTTTCCGACTAAAAATCCAGACTCGGCAACAGTGGCAAAAGTTCTCGTTAAAGAAATCATCCCTAGATTCGGCATTCTGGAAAGGATCTACAGTGACAATGGCACACACTTCGTAAACCAGACCATACAACAGTTAAGTAAACATTTTGGTATTTCTTTAAAAAATCATTGTGCGTATCACCCACAATCTGCAGGGTTAGTAGAGAGGCATAATGGGATTTTAAAGAGTAAGCTAAGGAAGTTAATAGTAGAAACACAGAGAAATTGGGTGTACTGTCTGCCCCTGGCACTGATGAGCATGAGAACTGTTCTGAATGCAGAAGGATTGATTCCTTTTGAAAAACTATTTGGAAGGGCTTATTATATACCTCAGTGGAAATCTCTCATGCCAGTAGACCAAGAAGGTGACAGTACACTAGCTGAGTATATGAGAAACCTGTTGAATTCTAAACATCTGCTGCAGTCAAATTCTGTTTTAGATAAAGAACGAACCAGACCGTCAGAAGTGTCAGTGCCCCCGGGTACCTGGATCTGAGTGAAGACAGTAAAGAAGAAGAATTGGGCGTCACCAAAGTGGGAAGGTCCATATCAAGTGCTTCTGTCGACACCCACTGCAGTCAAGATAGTGGAGCGTGCCTCCTGGATCCACCTGATGCACTACAAACTAGTCAAAAACTTTGAACTGGACAAAGATCTTGTTACATGCCAAGAGTAAAAATGATAGAGTCCAGAAGAAACAGGAATGCAGAACAACCCTTTCCTCAGAAGTACTGCATATTCATCCTGTTAACTGTACTAGTGACAATAATCTTTTTGTAGTGGCCCTTCCTTTTCCCAGCCACACAGACTGAACTGAATAAACGTGAAGCGTTACTCATAGACTGGCATCCAAACTTTAACACTTACCAGGCAATTAAATATGTGTATGCTGAGACTTTCAATGTTTCGAATTGCTGGATTTGCACAGCTTTGCCAACAGCAATAGGGGGGTTATTAATGACCACGGTCCCCCTAGGGGTCAATGAGACCTGGGAAAATTTGATTTATGATACCTCAACCATTACATCACAAGATAAAATAGCATTGCACTTGTCTGTTCCACAAAAGTGAACTGTGTGTTTTTATAAAAATGATACTGTTCAGGTGGGTTGGAGCAATTGCAATGTGATTGTTCCTTATAAATGTTACACTAAAGGTAACAATGCAGATTTTTATTGTAATACAAATTATGATTCATTTCTTGGATTGATGCACAAAACACTTGATGAAGTAAAACATAATTCTGTTCTTTATAAGCAACTGTCTATAATTGATAAAAAAATGTTTCATGCAGGGCAAGTGTATATTCATAGCAAAGTTACTACTAAAGTGGAGAACTGTTATTTTGTGTGTGGCAGAAAGGCATACAAATGGTTACCTGAGAATTGGTCCGGCAGTTGTTTTTTGGGCTACCTGGTTCCGGCCATACGACACACTGCAGTTTTGCCTCGAGGAAAAATTCGGAATGTCCGAGAAGTTGTCAAGAAACCTGTAAATCCAGTGGGACAAATCGATGCGTGTTGGAAAAACCATCATTCTATAGGCAATGGACTGACACACATGCACTTGAGTGATAGTGTTATATCGTGGGCAGGCATATTACCAGCATATGGAGCAGTGAAATCAATCTGGGAGCTGAGAAAACTGACTAAACTTCTCGAAGTGATGAGCAATGCAACTTTTTCCGCCCTCAAATTGGTGACTGATGAACTGAATGCCATGAGAACTGTAGTGCTTCAAAACCGCATTTATTTATTTATATTTATTTCCAGTTTGATTACCGGGGAAGTCCACTGGGCCAGAACGTACCCATTTTCAGTGGAGGCCCGGGGAGAAAAGCTCCAAAAGCAAAGCAAATACAATCTTAGTTACATGGTGTAAAAGGTAGTAATAAAATATATACATTTGAAATTACATTACATTGATACAGATTAGTAAAAAAAAAAGCAAAAAACACACAGTATACTTCAAAATCATCATTCAGGAAGGTAGATAATAGATTTAGTAGTTTCCTTCAAGTAGCAGGTTAAAACTGTATGAGAAGAAGGTCTAAGGTTACATGCTATTTACAATATTTACATATGAGGAGAAGAGAGAGAGAGAAAGTACATAGACTGAGAGTGGGTTAAGGTTTGATCAAGCTGTGATCGAGAGAAGAAAAGAGGAGAGAGGAAAAAAAAGAGAATTAGGATAGAGTAGAGAGAAAGGATATAGAGGGATTCAAGGGGAATTTATTTAAATTTAAGTAGGATGTAAGCAGGTACACTTATGTTTAGTGGACAAGTAAGAGAAAAGTTGGGTTTTGAAGGCTTCAGTGTTAGATGTTTTTCTAAGAGTAGAAAGGAGAGAGTTCCATTTCCTGCCAAGAGAGTAGGAGAGAAGGAGCATGGCTCTCGACTTCACCCTAGCGGCGAGAGGTGGTACTTGCACTTTAATCCAAGAAGAATGCTGTTCGTATATTCCTGACCATAAACACGAGATAGACAATCATCTTGAGGTAATTCAGCAAGTGTCGGCCATGACCAAACCATGCCCAAACCCACTGACGGACTTTTTCCAGAAATGGTCTGGGGGGGTACCATCCTATTGAACATCCTGATTGCCATTTGTGTAGGGATGCTCCTATTGGGAGTATGTGTTTGTTGTGGTATCCCCTGTATGAAAAGACTGATTAAAGACTTTATAGACATGTCAGTTTCTGAAACATTATATCAAAGTGCTGAGTTTGAAGAACTACTGAAAAACTGAAATGCTTTCATAAGTTTAAACTGAATGACTCTCTTAACTGCAAATCCTGAGTGGGAAGAGGTTAGGAGAAGAAAAAACTGTTTATGCTTATTTTGAAAGTAGAATAAAAGTATTAAAAGGGGGGAAATGTCAGAAAAATATGTATTAATGTGTGTATTAGTAATATGCTTAGTGCATTTAGAGCTTGAAAAGGGTTAACACATTTATTCTATTTCATACTGCATAAATCTGTACAAACTGCAGATGCTTTCTGACCTTGTATTGTCAGCTAAAATCTTTGCTTATGCTTGGAAATTTACTGAGAAGTAGATGATTTCTGCTTGTGTCAGGAAAATAATGAATAGAACAATACTACTTGTATAAATGTTATGAGGCTTAGACAAGAAGTTCCGCTTGTGCTGTGAGAAAATACACAGCTGTAGAAGCTATAGATAATTAGAACAAAGACTGCTTGAAAATATGAACTGTAATCAGCATTTGCTTATGCCTGAGTTAGAAAAGTACTTTGAAATGTAACACATGTATTAGAATTGTACAATAGGGGCCTGTAACGGGTTAGTGCCCACCAAGGCCAGGTTGTTTTTCTCAAAAAGTTTCTCACAAATCTAGTCATGTCAGCAGAAAATCTGAGTAACATCTGCTGTAGAACAATACTGAAAGTTGTGTTTGATTACGTCAGCCATAGAAGGCTATGTCTTGTAAAACAGTATAAGAATAGCATACTTCCTGTTAGTAGTTAGGCAAAATCTTGTATTTGCATGTTTTTGTCTCCTTGCTGCAAGTTATTAAATGTGCCTTAACTGAACCTTACGTGCATTGGTCTTTGAAGTTTTTTCCTTTGACACCTACATTTGTCTGTTTCTCCCACATGTTCGATGGACTTTGTAAACCAGTGTGTACATAGCCCACTGTCTTGGGCTGACAATATAATCCTTTTATTTCTTGGTTTGAATTTTCCTTTCCTTAACCATTCCTGCATTTGTTCTTGATCAACATGAGGCTCTTCCAGAAGTTTTCTATACTTGCAACTATATTTATGTTTTTTCCACATTTCTTGCCTTCTCATCTGGTGCTTCACCTTCTATTCTTTATTTTTTTTTGACACATTCAGTTGCTTCCTGGTTTTTATCTACTTCTGGTTTGATTTCCATTCCTGCTTGATGTTGATATGCTTCTGCTAAATTAAGCAGAGAAGTCATCTTAGATTTATTCCACACCAAAGAATCCTGAGTAGACCTGTATCACACACCAGTTGAGTCCAACTAGATCCACAAAAGCAGTATTTATTAAGCTCAAAAATGGTAGAACACTTTTCATTAATCCACAATAGTTTAACTTCATCAGATACACACTTCCTTTGAAGCAAAACTTTAAATAACCCACATGTCACACCACATGGTCTACAACCAAAGGTTGTTGGGTGTAGCAGCTAACACTCCTAAAAGAAACCCTTCCCTCTAAAGCACAAAAGCTAATTTTGTAACACCAAACAGAATATCCAGTTTGATAAAAATGTGTCAATGTATGCACATAAATGCATACAAGTGAAAGATTCACTGAATGCAACACACTACAGTTAAAAAATGCAAAAATAAACAATGCATGTTTAAAATACCATTAAAATACTTAAAACAAGTACTGTTTTTCAAAAAAACAAGCAACCATGTTACTGTTACACTGAAATTTGATATAACAAGTGTTTACAGATACACACATTTTAACCAAGTCTAAAAAACAAATTGTTAGTGTGATTCAATGCCTTTTAAATAGTACCCAAGACAGAACCACATAGTTACTGACAGTAGTACCCAGTGTTTATCTATTCAAACTTTTCAGTTTTAAAATGCACATGATGGAACTAATTTCATTGATTCCAGGGTAATGGCAAGAATCTAATCTCAACTGCCATAAAAGTTCATTTCTTTCTAAACTAAGTGAGTCTGGTCCCCCTCTCCCATCATTCAAAAATTGGTCAAAAATTGATGGTTGTAATCTTGGTTCGACTCTCCAAGATTTGTTTGAGATTATTGCCTCATCTGTAGACAATTCTAGGTGTCTCAGGTAGTTTCTCCCTTAGGTAGCCATCTCTCGCAATCAAATCCCAATTTTTGCAGATGACAGATACGATGTTCACTGTATCCAGACTATATGTGAATATGAAGCTACAAATACTCAACTTCTGTCTTTTAATTATCTCGACATCTGGTTCATGTCCACAAACTTGTTTATTTAAAATTGGTGGGTAAACACCCCTATCCCTTTTCATCTGTACTTCTTGTATTAAATCTTGAACTAGATTAGACGAGTACCCCCTCCTCAAGAACATACCCTTCAGAAAATTACATTCATCAATAAAATCCTCATCCCTGGAAACCATTCTTGCAGCAGTTTGAATAGATAAACAGTGGGTACTATTGTCAGTAACTGTGTGGTTCTGTCTCGGGTACTATTTAAAAGGCACTGAATCACACTAACAATTTGTTTTTTAGACTTGGTTAAAATGTGTGTATATGTAAACACTTGTTATATCAAATTTCAGTGTAACAGTAACATGGTTGCTTGTTTGTTTGAAAAACAGTACTTATTTTGAGTATTTTATTGGTATTTTAAACATGCATTGTTTATTTTTGTATTTTTGAACTGCAGTGTGTTGCATTCAGTGAATCTTTCACTTGTATGCATGTATATGCATACATTGACACATTTTTATCAAACTGGATATTCTGTTTGGTGTTACAAAATTAGCTTTTGTGCTTTAGAGGGAAGGGTTCCTTTTAGGAGTGTTAGCTGCCAAACCCAACAACCTTTGGTTGTAGACCATGTGGTGTGACAAGTGGGTTATTTAAACTCTTGCTTCAAAGGAAGTGTGTATCTGATGAAGTTAAACTATTGTGGATTAACGAAAAGTGTTCTATCATTTTTGAGCTTAATAAATACTGCTTTTGTGGATCTAGTTGGACTCAACTGGTGTGTGATACAGGTCTACTCAGGATTCTTTGGTTTGGATTAGCAGTTTTCATTTTCAGCAGTTTGATTTTAGATTTATTCTCCTCATGTTTTAAAACTTTCACTACATTTGGATCTTGTGAGATTAGTAGATATGTGTGGAGTCCCACGATTGCAGATCTATACATGTAATCAATTTCAAGGAGGCCCATCTCTCCTTTGGAACGGGGAATATATAATCTTGGTATACACTGATTTTTATAAATCATTTGGTGAGCATGAAGCATCCTTCTTATTTTAATATCTAATCTATCCAACACTTTTTGGGGCCAGTCAATCACTCCAAAAGTGTACGTTAGGACAGGAAGAGCAAATTGATTTATAGTCTGGATCTTGTTCCTAGATGTCAATGCTGTTCTCATGATTAGAGTCTTCTAAAGTATTCCTTGTTGTGTTTTATTCGCATTCGTTCATGTTTTATTGCTGATCCTTTTTCATCAATTCCCAAATATTTATACACTCTGTCTTGCTCAAGTTCTTTTATATCACATTCTTGTCCCAAACTGTTGTTTTCCTGGTGCTGCGGTTTTCTGCTTTAAAGGTTGCTTTTGCACACTTATGAAGACCAAATGACATTCTAATATCATCTGAAAAAGTTTTGACAACCTGCAGCTGTGCTTTCAGTTCCTCATCTGATGAGCTATACAGTTTTAAATCATCGTCAAAGAGAAGATGAGAAGTCATTAGACTTTGTTATTTTCTAGGAGCCAAATTGTAACCATGGCCTAAGATGATAAGTAAACAGCTTAATGGAATAATGGCAAGGTAGAATACCTACGGTGACAGAAAGTCACCCTGGAATATCCCCCTTTGAACTTTTATCCCTGGGATAATAATCTGTCCTTTATCATGGATTAATTGCAAAGTGGTCTGCCATTGTTTCATGGTTACTGTAATGTAGTCAATCAGTGTAGTGTGTATCTTATACATTTTAAGCACTCTTTTATCCATGAATGTGGGATACTATCAAATGCTTTTTTGTAGTCAGTCCATCCCATACTTAGATTTTTCCCCTTTTTACAGTTCTCTACTATAACTTTATTTAACAACAAATGATCCTTTGTTCCATATGACTTTCTTTTATTGCCCCTTTGTTCTACTGCCATAATTGAGTTTTCTTCTAAATGACTATAAACTCTGTTGGCGTCAATTCCTGTGTATAGTTTATACGTCGTGAGAAGGCAAGTTATTGGTCTATAATTTGTAGAGTAGCTTGCAGGTTCACTCTTAAGTAAGACCATTGTTTTCCCTGTTGTTGGACAGTGTGGTGTCTGTTCATGGTGCATATATAAATAGTTCTTACTCATGGCTAAATCCTTGTGCAAAGATGTTAATACTTTTAACCAAAAATTAGGTACTACGTCTGGGTCTGAGGTTTTCCAGTCAGAGGCTTTTCTTAACTTTGTTTCAATCTCTCTGGCTGTTATTTCATCCCATTTCATATCCTGTACCTTTAAACGTCTTATTCTTTCTTTTACTTCTTCTATCCATTTAGCATCTTTGCTATGTTCCACAGGATTTTCATAGATACTTCTCTAAAATGTATCTACTTCCTCTTTTTTTGGCAGTCTTTCAATGCCTTTTAACTTATTTCCCAATTCTTTATAAAACTTTTTTGGGGTCATCAAAAAATTGCTTATTTTGTACTTTTCCCTTATATTTATCTGGGCATCTTCTAAGTTTATTTATTTATTTATTTTATTTTACATTTGTTGACTGGGATAGTCCAACTAGATTAATGTCCATTTTCAGTGGAGGCCCGGGGAGAAAAGCTCCAAGGCAGACAGATAAGTAATAACAAAGAAGGCATATTACCAAGGTAGACAGATAAGTAATGACACAGAAGACATATTACAGATGAGATATTTACAAATGACATAAACAGACATGAAATAGACAATATCACAAGTTTGAGTTACCCCTGGTAACAGTCAGGGGAAAAAATAACAACAGTAATTTGATTAATAGATTCCGCCTGTGCTAATATTTTAGTTTGCTATTTGTGATAGTGCATGATAGAGCCTGGTCTGTTCTAATACTGTGCATTGCTTTTATCTCATCTATCTTTCTTAGTATTTTTGTTGATCTATTCCCTCTTCTATAGTCTTCTAACAGTGGCACTTCTTCTCTTAATTGCTTTATAGTTTTCTCTAGTCGATACTTCCATGATGGTATTTGATTTCTCCCTTTCCTTTCCCTCACTAGACTGTGATCTTGTGATAGAACTTTATCAGTTATTAATTTTGCAGCACAATAGTATATCCTGTTTACTTCTGTTATATCACATGGACCTCTATGGACAGTCCTAATTACTGCATTCATTTGTTTTATCAGACTTCTTACTTTTTGGGTTTTATTGACCTTCTGCAGTCTATTTCTCTCATTGATCTTAATATTAATATATCTATCCATGTCCATTAAATCAAGCAACTCTTCTCTTAGCTCATTTTCTTCCAAACTGAGGACACATCCCTTGTTTTCCATTTCCTGCGGGCATTCTATAAAAAGTTCTATAGCATCTTCCTGTGGTACCTTCTCTTCAATTTCATCCTGTGTCATTTGTTGCTTTGTCATAGTGGAACTCACTGGCCTGTCACTCCTCAACATTGACTGCATCAGAGTTTCCACAGTTTCCTGTTTCTTTCCTTGCTGTCTAGCTTCAAGTGAACTTTTATACTGGTTTCCTGTGGAAGCCTCCAAAATATCTTGATATGGCAACTGACAAATTGCTTCCTGATCTACTGGTTTCCCCTTAATTTGGATATCCATAGCTGTATCCTGATGTGGTGCTTTCTGAATTTGATTATCTACAATTAATCATTCTCTTTGCAGCTGTTCCATAACCTCAATTTCTATTTCTTTGACTTCTCCATTACTAATTGCTTTTTCTACTTTTCCTCTTAGTCTTCTTATTTTTTGTATTATAAAGTTTTACATGTCTGGATTCCTTTGCCTGTATTTCTCTTCAAATATCTTTGGAGCTGCTCTTTTTGTATTGGTTAGTTTTGCTTTCTCCTTTGCATAAATATTACACCATATTAAATCTCGTTTGCTTTTCCATGTCCATATTTCTTCTTCACATGTCTCCTGATCTTCTTGCTTTTCCTTATTCTGGGGACTCACTCCATCATGCTGTGATATAGTCTGTGTTAGACCTTCTACATTAAATCCTTCACTTTGCAGGCACTCCATAACTTTAACTTCTATTTCTTTAACTTCTGCTTTACTAATCTTCTTTTCCACAGTACATCTTTGTGATATATTTTTTTTATTGTAAAATTTTCCATATCTGGATACCTTTGCCTGTATTTCTCTTTAAATATCTTTGAGACTGCCTTCTCTATATTAGTTAACTCGGCTTTCTCCTTTGCATAAATATTGCACCATATCAAATCTATCTTTCTTTTCCATGTCCATATTTCTTTTTTATATTTTTCAAATATCTCTAGCTTTTGCTGTTTATATTTTCACAGTTCCTCAGATTCTTCTTTTCCCAAACAGATCAAAGTTTCTTGATCTATATACTGTTTTTCAAAAATCTGTTATATTAATGAACACAAATTTTTATTTGAAGTTTCTGACAGTTTTTCTCACGGAAGTATTTTTCTTTCCTCTAATTTCTCTCTTAATCATTTTGTATATCTTATGTCTGGAAATTCTGGGCTTTTTACATAATAGTAACAATACATCATTTATTTCTTATCCTCAATAGTCCACTATCGTCTTTATGGCTCTTCTTTGGCCAATCAATGTTTGTGATTTTTGTGGACTGCTACTTCCTTCTACAATGGGGGGGGGGGGAATCCTCTCCCTGGGCCTGGCCTGGACCCATTGTAGGAATGTTTCCATATTTTGAGGATTCTGCACTGTCATTTTTTCCAGTCTTGGCACCAGTGTGCCTACCAGGATTGGACACTTTTTTTATCCTGGGTCTTGTGCACCCAGCTGTCTTTTTTTGTTTTTGACTTACTTCTGTCCATGATATGTGTTATATAAATACAGTCTATATATCAGTGTTGCCTTAGTAAGATTTTGTGAAAAACAGGGTCCACCTCGCGAAGGTACTCACCAAGACTTGAGGATGAATTCAATTTCAGCATTATTACTCTCCTTTGCTTGCTGACTTTTCATCTCTCCATTAGGACTCCTCTGTTCCAGTGTGGCAAGTCCTCTGGCTTGGAAAGTGGATGCCATGTGTTTTTCTTGGAATGTTATGTTCTTGTTTGCTTATCCCCCTCTTCCTCTGTTGACATGGGTCCTACAGAAAATCTTGTTGGTAATTCTCTCTCAGCCCAGACAGCATTGGTTTGCCCTTCTCTTTCATCTGGTTAGGGACAATGATCAGAAGTTACCTCACAGGATGTTCTCAAACAGGACAAGGGTCTCGCATTCACTTTCATCTTCTCACCATACATTTGGTTGTCTGGGTAATGGGGTGTTGATTCCTTTTTGACACTAGTTTTTTGAGGTTGTGCTTCAGGTTTTGCAGGAGGCCAGAAAATCCACTGTTACAAAAGTTTATATTGCAGTGTGATAAGAGATGTTCTGCTTGGTGCCACAACAAAGAATAGGAACCCCCACTCAGAAACGTAGCCTGTTCCAGTTCAAACTGGTCCACTAAAAGAACAACATGCCTTTATTGTAGGAAATACTGCCCCTTTAAATCTTTTGGGTAAAGATTTATTATGAAAGTTGCATTGTGCTGTTTATTGTACTCCAGATGGAGTTTTTTTTCCAAATGAGCCTGGGTTTGTACTCAACTGATGTTTGTGCATATGAAGACACCCTTTTGCTGTGCTAACAACAGAACATACTGCACATATTGCTGATAGGAGGGATTGGAAACAGTCCCTTCACATCTCCTAACTACTCATGTAAATGTGGGAGGACTCCTAAAAGATGTTGAACCTGTAAAAGTAGTATTCCAAACAGTAAGGGGCCCAGCACAGAACCCTGTGTACGGCACTGGTGTGTGAAATCACCCACTTTGACAATATGTGTCCTGTCCTATTGGGTAATGTAGGGGTTAATTCCCAATTGGGAGAGTTCCTCTATAATACCTGAATGAAGGACTGTGTCAAATGCTTTTGCTAGGTCAAGATAGGTGGAATGCACTGTCTTTCCCTCGTCCAGGGCCTTAGTGACTTTATCAAAGAAGTCAATCATGTTTAACAGGCATGATCTACACTTAAATCCAAACTGGGTTGGGTCCAGAGATTGGAGATTACCTATGTCCTTGTTAATAAGGTCCATTCTGATTCTTTCTATGGCCATACAGATGAGGCTATTCAAGCTTATGGGCCTATAATTCCCAAGCTCGGTTGATGGTCTCCCTTTGTGCAGAGGGATTATTGTTGTTGTCTTCCATTCTGCTGGAACATAGCCAGTTCACAGGCTGTGGTTAAACAGGGATCCAAGTGGGTCTGCTAGGTCATGTTTTAAGTTATTTAAAAGGCAATGTGGGATGTTGTCTGGTCCCATTAATGTCATGTTTTTGGCCTTGGAGAGCTCCAAGATGACCTGCTTTTTGAGATAATAGGCTGAGGAATGGTGACAGGTATACCTTGGGTGATGATTGGAGGGGACAGGGGGTGAAGTTTTCTCCAAAATGTCAGCTAGCGGATTGGCTATTACCTATGGTTGAGTATGGGTGGTGCCACCCACAACCAGTTCAGTGCATAGCTGGGTATTCCCTTTTAGATTTCAAATGTAGTTAAAGAATGCCTTGTGGTTATCTTTAGCTAGGGAGGCCATTTTTACTTCATAATGTGCTTTGGAGAACTTGACAAGATATCTAATTTGTTTGTTTAAGCTAGAAAGGGATTTCTTCCTCTGCTGAGCCAGTTCCCTCTTGTTCTTGGACATTGGTTTCTTTCTCTTGTTGTATAACCTGTTTATACTAGGGGTCCACCAGGGTGGCTTGTTTTTTTTGACAAGACCTGGTCTTAATCCAGTTAGGTACAGCTGATTCTATGGAACTGCTTAAGTTGTTATACAGGGCATTGGTGTACACCTCTCTATAGGAGTCCATGTCATCTGTGTTCGAGGGGGCTTTGAAACCTCTTATACCATCACTCAGTAGGAGGTAATTTGTCTTTGAAAACTTCTTAAGCTTTTTTAAGCTTGATGGGATATCTGGTCTTATAGTGACATTGAATGAGACTGATTTATGGTGCAATCTTACCAGGGAGGACATCGCATGGGGGCGGGGGGGGTTTCAAACAAAACATACCAACCAGTAAATAACAAAGAATAACCACGAAACTGGAACCATACCAATGTATTTTAAAGACTTCATCAGAATAAAACATAATTTGAACAGCCACCTTATATATCATTCATAAACATCTGATTGGACAACTACAAACTTTCATTCCACATTTAAAGATATAGTACAGTAAAACCCTGCATGAGATTATCTATATAAAAAGTTAAAAATACATAACATATAAACAAATGTAAAAGTTATTTGCTTTTCTGTAAGGATTTGTACAAAATCCCATGCTAAAAATTAAGGAATGTGTTCAACTAGAAAAAAAAAATTTCTAAAATATATGCTGTATGTTACCACATAAGAAACTGCAATGGTTTAATATTCAGAACTGGCTTTTAGTTTTAACACACTCTGAATGGAACATTTATCTGATGAAATCTTTTGCAATGTCAAGACAAAAGCGCTAAATTAAAATACATTGGTGTGGTTCCAGTTTTGTGGTTATTCTTTATTATTTACATGGGGGTGGGGTGGAAATACTCTCCCTTGTTAGTGAGTACTATTTCCAGGACATTTGAGCATTTTGTGGGTGTGCTGACTAGCTGTTCCAGAGCACTTGCATTGACAAAGTCCAAGAACCTCTGCGCCAGCATGTTTGTAGTCGTGTATGTTTTCCAGTCGCTGATAGGATAATTGAAATCACCCATGAATAAGGTGTGGGGCTGTATGGCAAGTGACTCCAGTAAGTTCAGGTATGTGGTATGCTTTTCCTGTTTTATGGTGGGGGACCTATAGCTAGCTATGACGTGGTAGGGGGTCTTTACCTATAACTAATTGGACATGGAGTAGCTCAAGAGAGTCATTCTGTTTGGCCAGTTTTGAGGTGTACTTATTCTTAATGAAGATGGATACATCTCCTCCTTTGGTTCTTTCTTGCTCAGTTTGTGGTCTGAATGGATGGAAGGCATTGTAGCCCTGCATGTTCGAGGTGCTTTATATGCGTTTGAACCATGTCTTGGTGACTCCACAGATGTCAGCATCTTTCAAGGTAAGGAGTGCTTCCAGGGAGTGCAGTTTCTAAGGAGTGCTTCCAGGGAGTGCAGTTTCTTGTTTAGACTCCTAGCACTAAGCAGCAGTAAACTGAGTTTATCTAGAGAGGAGATTTTGTTATGTTGGAAGGTTGGCTATTTTGACACTCCCTAAAAAAGGCATTATAGGGGTGGCTAATGCCTCTTCCAGTATCCAAAAGCGTAGAGGAGACAGGTGCAGTCTATCTCTGGCAAAGCAGCATGGCCTGTTAACTATGTCTTCCCAGTGTGACAGATATTGGATCGCCTTGCAGTGATACCAGAAGCTAAGCCAATTGTTGAAGTCAATCATTTTTTCTTTGTATTGTGGCATCATCCTTGGAGAAGATAGAATTCTGCTTACGGCTAGGCTTATACCTGCCTGTGACACATAATTTGAGAACTCAGTCATGCCTCTCTTTATATAGTCCAGTGAGGTACATCTCAAGTCATTCAACCCCAAATGCACTATGAAAGAGTCATACTGGTACTTGTGGTTGAGAGACTTGAGTGCTTGAGTGACTTGATGGATCCTGGCACCTTGATGGCAGCTAACTGTAACCTGCTCCTTATCCAGCCTGGTAAGGAGAACGTCCATGTGTCTCACAATGGAGTCACCTATGACCAATAAATTAGGTTTTGTGGCATTTGTGTGTTATTATGTGTTGTAGTTGTTTTTGCATTTTTGTGTGTTTAAGTGGTTTCCCATTTGGGAGGCCTCTGATTTTTTGGTAAGTTACTAGTGAGTACCTCCACATATGTGGGTTTATGTTTCATGTCCTTATTTAGTGTGGGAAATGTGTGTATGTGTGCTGACAACCTGTTTGTCATTCAATTTATCTTTATGTGAGAGTCTTACCTCCAATTTCATAGTGTAACTACATCTCTCACATAAAGGATTTGTTTGTTTCAGGAGTAAGTGATTGTCAGTCTAAATGAGACAATTGCTACATTGCTTCAGGATGCCAATGTCTATCAGGCTGACCAGAGAGATGATGTGAAACTGCCTGCCCATGATAGCAGGCTATTGCTATATGTTTTATTAGGGAAAGGGATGGGTTAATTTGACAGGACTGTGCTTGTAGCACTGAGACTACAAGAGGGATCTATACTTTGTGTAGGCTAAGGATGATCAATAAAGCAACGCTGCTTAGTGCGTTCCATGACCAAGTCCTACCATGAATGCCACTGGCACTCAGTATTTGCTCCAAGTTATACGAAAATTGGAAGGGATCTTGTTACAGATCTTCTCAGTGAGGCCTGGCCTGACACTTTTGTAGAAAAAATAGCCCTTTCACAGCAACTATCTCCTATCCAGATTTAGGAAATCCAGTCAATACTACAGGAGTTTGGGGACATATTTACTGGTAATCCAGGGTGTACCTAGCTGGTAGAGTGCCATGTGGACACAGGGCCCTAGTGGCCCATCATCGAGATCCCTTATAGGGTGTCTGAGTGGCTTAGACAAACACTGAGATAGGAATAGCAGGAGTCATTCAATCTGTGTATAACTCAGGCTTCCAAGAGTATCTGGATCTTACTAGTTGTGGTACTGGTGACAAAGAAAGATGACAATGCCAAATTCTGTGTTGACCTCAGGAAACTGTATACTCAGAAGAAGCAGATACTTTCCTTAAGCCTAGGACTGATGAAACCATAGAGCAGCTGGGTGGGGTTAAGTATCTATCTACTATTGATATGACCTAGAGTTACTGGTAGTTAGCCTTGAGACATGAAGTGAAGAAGAGGCCAACTGTTGAGACCCTTTTAGGTCATGGGAGTTCAACAATATTCCCTTTGAGATGAGGAATGCCCCAGCAACCTTCTAGAGGTTGGGGGATCACATTCTAGCAGGAGCTAAGAAACTCTTTCCGAACTGGATGATATGGCAATCTACAGCTGGTTTTGGCAGAAAAATTTTTAATATGTTAGGGTGGTGCTGGGCAGACTAAAAAGGCCAGGGTTAACTACTAAGGCCAACAAGTGTCAGGTAGGAACAGAAAAAACAACCTATCTGGGTCATAAAAAGGGTGGTGGTGATTGTCAGCTAGAGGTAACTAAAATGGAAATAATTCAGGCAAAGCCTGCCCCTGCAATTAAGAAGCAGGTGAAGGCATTCATAGAAACAATGTGATACTGTAAGAAGTTTGACCCTAGTATAGTTTGATAGCCACTCCCCTAACAGATCCTACCAGAAAAAATAGACAACATAAGGATGTCTGGACTCCAGCTTGTCAGCATGTATTCTGAATGTGTAAAGAGGCCTTCAGTAGATCCCCTGTGTTAGCCAGTCGAGTCTACAATCAAGAATTAATTGTGCAGGTAGATGCTTTAAATCATGGGGTGAGGGCAGTACTTTTCCAGGTTTTTTGTTTTTTTTTTAAAGGGAGAAGGGCACCCCATAGTGTATCTAATCAGCACACTTTAGCCCAGGAAGGAATCATATACAGAGTGTTTTAACATAGTCTAGGTTTTAGAAAAGCTACAACCCTGCCTCTCTGACAAAAACTTCAGCATGATTAAGTACAGACCACAATCTCATAGTGGCTACATGGGGTGAGCAGACAAAATGGAAAACTCCTACGATGGAGTTTAGCACTATAACATGACTGCCAAGCATAAGAGTAGTACTGCTATTCCTCCTCTAACACTTTATGAAATAACCTTTCTACTTCTTCCCCTGTGCCTTCCATTTTTTTATTGTTTTCTTCCCCACCATTATAGAAAGGCTTATTCGCTCTTTGCGTTCCTTTGGGATTACCTCTTCATACCCTAGTAAAAATAGCAGTTAAGTAAGGATTTTTACTTCTGACACTTTTCCTGCCAAAGTTTCTTGTAAGTCCACTTTAAAAGTAGCTAGTTCTTTACATTCCCAAAAATATGAACCCATGATTCCTCAGCCTTTTTACATCTCCAACACCTCTTCTCCCCCCTTTGATACATTTTGGGCAGTCTCATGGGGCTATAAAAATATTTATGTAAGCATTTCCATGCAAATAGTATGAACCCTCTTGCTTTTCTGATCTACTTAGGCAGCTTTAATATGTTTACCCAGTCCTCAGCTGTATTGAGGAACCCGGCTCTTTCTCCCATTTCTTCTAACCCTTCTAATCTGTCCATTTTCCTCCCAATCTCTTCCAAATCATTCCTTTCTTCAGTAGACTTCTCACTGGTCTGCCTTCCTCTTGTCAGTCTTCTATTTCTTGTAGCACTCCAGAGAGGTCTTTCATTTTACCCCTCTTCAGAACAGTCCTAGTCCCCCTATATATCACACC
Organism: Protopterus annectens; assembly: GCF_019279795.1. Classification (NCBI taxonomy): domain Eukaryota; kingdom Metazoa; phylum Chordata; order Ceratodontiformes; family Protopteridae; genus Protopterus; species Protopterus annectens. Next base: position 550,558,729 of record NC_056725.1, on the reverse strand, counting down.
TTGATAGTCCCATTCCAGATTATCCTCTAACTGAAATGTATCTTTTAACTCCTCCTCCCACACATTAATCCTGTCTCCAATTACTATTTGTGCTCAATACTTAACTCTATTCTGCTTCCCTTTTCACCTCCACAGTATATTTTCCTTTCTCTTATTTTCTTCAGAACACCCTATATTATTAATCTCTGTTTCCACTTCTTATTTACTTCTGTCCACAGCTTTTGTTTTTCTGCTGTGATAAACATTTATGTAGTGTTTTCTGCCTAAAATAGTGTAGCTGGTAGCTGTAATAGTTTCCCACTCCCTCCCTATTGTTGTCTTGTTCTTATACTTGGAGGCTTTGCAGTTGCCCACCCCTACTGTAAATTTGATCTGGGACACTCCCCCAGTCTACTGTCATTAGCTCATTCTAGCTAATACAGAGAGAACATTTGAGAAGGCCAACCCACTTAGGTTCTTAACCTTGAATTATCTTCTGTTCCTCCTTTCTCCCTTTCCATTTTACTAAAAAAAACCCAACTTTGCTAGAATCTCCTTGTGTTCTGACTGAGTGTGCTTCTCAGCTGATAGGGATGGCGCAGTGATGCAGAGGTAGCATTGTCGCCTCACAGCAAGAGGTTCTCTGGTTTGATTCTTGGCTGGGGTGCCTTCTGTGCAGAGTCTGCATGTCCACCCTCTGTTAGTGTGGGTTTCCTCTGGGTGCTCCGGTTTTCTGCCACATTAAACTAAAATATAAAAGGCAAGGATATCGTTGCCTTTTATATTTTAGTTTGGTTTTGCTTGTCATTTGTGGTGTTCCTCCTATATTATAAAATAAATACATCTGGAGCATTTCTCCCTGGGCCTCCACTGAAAATTGGCTTTGTTCCAAGTCAGACTTTCCCGGTTAACAAATGTAAAATAAAAATAAATAAAATAAAGTATGTTTTTTGGCACTTTTTAACTGTTCAGAGTTGAATAAAGCAATAAATTAATTCAGTTCAGAATGCAATTTGAATAAATTGCATTTATTTAAACTGTATTTGCTTTAATATTGCTAGCTTGCACTGCACTTGAATTATTTTTAGTGCTGTTTCAGTTGCTTTTCTGTTAAAAAAAGACCGAAGCATGTTTCCTGCCTTTCCTGTAACTAGTCTAGTCCAAGTACAAATTTGCTGTTTCCAGGACTGTTTGTAAGCTTCTGAGTGCCCCAAGACTTTCTGTGTTGGAGGAAAGCCTTCTAGCTTATCAGTGGGAGTGGTAAGCACTAGGTAGCCTATCTACCACAAGAGGAGTGGTTTCTGGCCCAGAAATTGTAGTTTATTGGCCTTTTGGGCAGTTTTTTCCATCTCTTTCAACTTTCTGGTTTAAAAGCCCACATTTGCACTTGTTTCCCATCTTTCCTGTAACTAATCTAGTCCAGATACAGATTTGCTATATCCAGGACTGTTTGTAAGCTTCTGAGCAGTGCCAAAGTCTGCTCTTCAATGTTTCTCTTAGATCTGCTAGTTCCCTCCTTGCCTTGGCAAGAATATCCTTGCCTTTTATATTTTAGTTTGGTTTTGCTTGTCATTTGTGGTGTTCCTCCTACATTATAAAAAAAATACATCTGGAGCATTTCTCCCTGGGCCTCCGCTGAAAATTGGCTTTGTTCCAAGTCGGACTTTCCCGGTTAACAAATGTAAAATAAAAATAAAAATAAATAAAATAAAGTATGTTTTTTGGCACTTTTTAACTGTTCAAAGTTGAATAAAGCAATAACTGAATTCAGTTCAGAATACAATTTGAATAAATTGCATTTATTTAAACTGTATTTGCTTTAATATTGCTAGCTTGCACTGCACTTGAATTATTTTTAGTGCTGTTTCAGTTGCTTTTCTGTTAAAAAGAAGATCTAAGCATGTTTCCTGCCTTTCCTGTAACTTGTCTAGTCCAGGCACATATTTGCTGTTTCCAGGACTGTTTGTAAGCTTCTGAGTGCCCCAAGCCTTTATGTGTTGGAGGAAAGCCTTCTAGCTTATCAGTGGGAGTGGTAAGCACTAGGTAGCCTATCTACTACAAGAGGAGTGGTTTCTGGCCCAGAAATTGTAGTTTATTGGCCTTTTGGGCAGTTTTTTCCATCTCTTTCAATTTTCTGGTTTAAAAGCCTGCATTTGCACTCATTTCCCACCTTTCCTGTAACTAATCTAGTCCAGCTACAGATTTGCTATATCCAGGACTGTTTGTAAGCTTCTGAGCAGTGCCAAAGTTTGCTCTTCAATGTTTCTCTTAGATCTGCTAGTTCTCTCCTCTCCTGTGCTTTTACTAGCTTATTAGTCTAGCACTTTACCAGACTTCTTGTAGCAATTATTGTAGCGCTAAAAAGTGCTACCAGCACTAAATGTTCTACAAGGAAACAGCTCCGGTACTTATTATTAATACCCACCCCTCCAGGCATGTCTAAAGATCAGTTCCCTGTGCTTTCTTATATTAACCTGATGAACTTGGGCATCCTGAGGCAATGTAGCAAATGCCTCGTGTACACTGACAACCCTCTCCTCTTACCTCCCAACACTCAGATTTGCAAGAGATGTACTTATATATCCAAACTGGAAAACACACACTCTCCAGCCAAGGCTGGAATAGATGTTCAAGAGGAGAAGGTCAGCACTTGCAGTATACCACATGGAACACATAGCCCTCCAGAACACACACCAGCACTCCCTTCACATAAAAACACAAACCACACACCCACCTTCATAGAGGCTCTCAATAAAAATCTACCCAAACAGCACAGACCTACAAGGCAGAAACGCACTCGACCACCACAACACAACACTAATCATGAGACACATAACTCTTCTAAACAGTGTGCCCCTCAACCAAAGTCCCTAAGGCAAAACAGCATGCCCAACACACTAGTCATAGGTGACTCGATAGTGAGGCACACTGATGTCACACTCACTAGGTTGAATAAAGTAACAGTCAGCTGCCTGTCAGGTGCCAGGATCCACCACATAATGCATGCACTCAAGTCCCTCAACAATAAGCACAAATATAACTCTGTTATTGTACATGTGGGTGCGAATGACCTGAGATGCACCTCCCTGGACTACATGAAAAGAGTCATGGAGGAACTCTCTGATTATGTAACCCAGGGGGGTATGACCCTAACCCTGAGCAGCATCCTACCATCACCCAGAATGATGCCACAGTACAAGCAGAAAATGATTGATTTCAACAATTGGCTAAGTTTCTGGTGTCATTCTAAGGGGATCCAGTATCTGCCTGGGATGACACGACTGACAGACCTCAATGCTTTGCCAGAGATGGCCTGCATCTGTCACCCCTGGGCTTCCAGATACTGGCTAAGGCTCTTGCTACCCCTATAGTGCCTTTTTTAGGTGGTGTTGCACAGGCCAAATTACCACTATAACAGCTACAAACAAATGCAATCTGAGGGTCATGCTGCTCAATGCTAGAAGTCTAAATCTCAAAATGCACTCTCTAGAACCACTCCTTAAAATGGAGAACATTGACACTTGTGCTGTAACAGAGACCTGGTTCAAAGCAGCAGAAAGCAACCCTGCACTACCAAGCTATAACTCATTCCACACCTTTCGGCCTCAGAACTTGGACTGAGACTCCAAAACAGTGGTGTTTCCATATTCATAAAGGATGTGCACACCTCCAGACTGGTAGCCCAACATAACACATCAGAGACACTTCAGGTGCAGCTAACATTGGGAAAGACAGTGATTCAGGTCGTAGCCTGCTATAGGTCCCCAACCATGTCCCAAGACTCATACAGCCCATTCCTAAGCAACCCTGGAGAATATTAGGGTCCAACCTAACACTCTAATAATGGGCGACTTCAACTACCCCTCCATTAACTGGGAAAACTATTCATGTACCAATACACTTGCTCAACATTTCCTGGAATTCATTAATTCGAATGCCCTGGACCAGCTCGTTCTTACCCCCACTAGAGGTAGCAACATTCTTGACCTGGTCATTACTAACATGTGTGACCGTTGCTCTACAACAATAGTCAACTCCTCCCTGGTTAGATCTGACCACAAACTAATCCCCTTGGAAATCCACATCCCTCCCACCCCACCCCCCGCAAAGGTAACCATCATGAAAAACTTCTCCAAAGCTAACTTTGGGCTCCTAAAAACAGAGGTGGCTAACTTCACGACACCCATGCAAAAGGAGAATAGTTGCATGACCAAATCATACACCAATGCACTGTACAAACACATACACAAATGCATGGATCTCGTCATACCCAATAGAACCAAGACGGTCTCCTCCAAAAAAAAGAAAGCCAATCTGGTGGGCCCCTGCCATAAAAAAAACTCTACAACAGAAGGAGAAAACTGATGTGGAATAAGGTGAAGTCCCAAGACTGGAAAAACTCCCTTATCAGCCTCAACAAAAAGTTGAGATCCCTCATCAAATCCTCTAAAGCTAGCTATGAAAATAGAATTGCAGCAGATAGTAAAGACAACCACAAGGCCTTCTATAGTTTTGTAAAGAATCTCCATGGCAATATCCAGATTTTCTCTGAGCTACTGCACAATGGTACCTCCTATACCAAGCCAACAGATATTGCCAATATACTGGCCGACAGATTCAGTACCAACTTTACCCCCCCCCCCAAAAATGACCAATCACAATACCAGTAGATTGCCGGGCACCCAGTATTACTGCTGCACAGGTTAAAACAGCACTGTCCAAGGACAAGAATACAGCTTCTATGGGACCTGACAATATCCCTGGCTGTGTTCTACATGAACTACAGAGTGAACTGGCACCTCACATGTGTGCCCTGTTCAATCACATCCCTCTCCACAAAGGAGGAGTGACTATAGACCTTGGGAACTATTGCCCCATTAGCCTGACGAGTCTGATATGCAAAGCTATGGAACACATCATCATGGTCCTAATAAACAAGGAAATAGGGAATCTCCAAACTCTGGATCCCACACAGTTTGGTTTTGTGAAGGGTAGATCATGCCTGCTCAACCTGGGTGACTTCTTTGAGTCAGTCACCAGAGCTGTGGATGAAGGCAAGGTGGTTCATGCAGCCTACCTTGATCTGGCCAAGGCCTTTGATACCATTCCCCACTCAGGAATCATAGAAAAACTCACTAGTCTAGACATCAACCAATATATCACTAGGTGGGTTGCAAACTGGCTCACAGGCAGAACCCACAGTGTGAAAGTAGCTGACTCCAAGTCAGACTGCTGACGAGTCATGAGTGGAGTCCCACAGGGATTGTTCCTGGGTTCTCTCCTGTTTGGTATCTACTTCTCTGAAGTCCAGGCCAACGCGAAGGGACTCTGGCTGACAAAGTTCACAGATGATTGCAAGTTGGGAGCTATTATTAACTCCCCAAGTGATGTTGTCATCCTACAGAAAGGCTTCACTAAGACCAACAACTGGTGTCAGAACCATGGCCTTAAGCTCAATGCCAAAAAATGTCGTCATCCCCTTTGGGAAAAACCTGGTACCCATGAATTACCACATCAAAGGTAGTCCACTTAACACAGAAGGTTTTATAAGAGATCTGGGAACACAGATTGACAGCAACCTTTCTTTTGACCACCACATTGCCACTGTGGTCAGAAAATCCTTTTATGTGGTAAGAGTTTTGCATCTAGGAAGAAAGAGCTCATTGTCTCACTGTACGCTTCCCTCATTAGGCCAATCATCGAGTACAATGCCCCATTTGGAATGTACCTCACTAGACACCTGCAACAACTGGAGAGGCCACAAAACATACCTCACAAAGAGGATCCTAGGCCTTAAAAACCTGTCCTATATGGACAGACTCAAAAATCTCCAACTATTCTCTGTCTTATATCCCCTACTTAGAGGTGATCTCTGCTTGACTTACAAAGCCATGTCTGACCCAGCTCTGTTAGAAATGCTGCATCTAAAGAAATCCCAATCCCTCCGCACCACATGCTCCAGAGACCTCAACCTCATTACCACAATCAACAGAACATGCTGGAGGGACAGTTTCATAATGCAGAGACTGCCCATGCTATGGAATAGACTTCCTGTACATGTCAAACAGAGCACCTCACTGTCCCTCTTCAAGAAAAATCTTGATGAGTGAATGGGAAATAGAAAATTCACCCCGGGGATCACGTCAGTGGCTCTGCTCAACAGAGGCACTGGGAACTATGGTTGGGTGGCATGATGCCAGGGTAATCCTATGGGCTAGGCTTGTAAAGGCTCCAGGGCCATTAGCCTAGTACACACCTATGAACCTATGAAAGGTTTCTTGTATCTCCTTCAGCAATTGCATTTGTATATTGTAAGTCTTCTCCCCAGGCCTCTGCTGAAAATGGGAGATCTGTGGTAATCAAATGTCAAATAAATATTTCCTTTTGGTGTCCCTAATAGCAAATCTAAGATAGTAGGATAGTATATTTGTTGGGATAGAGTATGGAAATACCACCTGCTTTGTTATTGGTTCTGTCTTTTCTTATTATATTATAGCCAGGTGGGAGGAGTTATGTGTCTTTGATATGTGGCTTTAGCCAGGTTTCCATAACTGTGACTAAGTCTGGGGAGTACTGTGCTGGCCATCCCTGAAATTCTGTTATTTTGTTGCATCAGCTGTGAATGTTTAAGGTGACTAGCATCATTTATTTAGGGGCTGTCATCTGTAGTGGAGAGTGGTTTTGTGGGGGTCCAGAATTGAGGTGGATGTCCCCGCATTGATTTAGGTTATTGAGGTATGGAGAGTATTGGTGGTGGTTTTTTAATGGTGTTTTCAGAATATCAGGACTTAGTTTGGGAGCAGAACTTAATGAGTGGTTGAATATTTGTTGTTTTAGAAAGTAGTGGGTATTGGTATTGATGAGGCTAACAGATATGTTTGAGAAGCTGTTTGGATGTTTGACTTTGTGTCCTAGAGATGTGGCAGTATTTGTATATAACTAGATTGGTGTGGAATTGTAGGAGGTAGTATATGTTAAGAGTAGTATATGTTAAGAGTATTAGCCAAGTAAAGTTAAGTGAGAGTAGAATATAGGTACATTTTAGTTGTTGCATTTTGTATTTAAGTAGGTAGGGTAGATAAGGTTGTTTAGGCTGTAAATTACTGGTTAAGGTGAAAGGGGTGGTAGTGATTAGCTATTGGGTATGAGTAAGTGGGAGGTGGAGCTAATGTTGTAATAAATGTAATTGAAGTGGGGGTGGGTGAGAATGGGGGTAGGGTAGGTGAGCGAAGTAAGCCCGAGCAGTAGCAAGAGTGAACAGAGTGGGGTTACAACATTTGGTGGTGTGTGGAAAGAAAAAAAATAGTAAGTATGTCAATTAACGTAGCAGCACTAAGAGCTAGGTGGTCCAGCAGGTAGTTCTTTTAGTCTGATAGAATTTAGAGTGTGCTGCTCCACATAATTGTGGTTAAAGCCAATTTTAAGTAAAAAAAGTCTTTTACTTGAATGAATAGTTCTTTGGGGCTAGAGAATTAGACATAACCTTTATTAAAGATGTTGGCTGGGTATTACGAGGATACTAGGCGTTGAAGTAGTGATTAACCCCTGGGTATGCAGTGTTTGCCAGTTCTGGTGTTATCTAAGAGCTTTTTTTGCTATTAACAATTATCTTTAAGCTATTAGCTATTAAGAGTTATCTTACAGGGATTAACAGTAATAATACATAGTTTATAGCAACATACTTAAGAAATTATGCAGGTTTAACACTTCTGCCTACTCAAGGGAAATTGTATCTTGTTTTGCCGTTACCTGTTCTCACCATCTTTGTCTTGTTCTGATTGATTTTATAGCCTGATGTTGCTTCACACCGTTTTACTCTTTTCCTGTGTCCTCAAGTCCTCTTCGTAGTTTGTCATTATATTTAACACAGCATATACTTATAGCGTTATTTTCTTTTTTACCCCCTTCCATTCATAACCTTACATATAAGAGCCCCTAATCATGTCATCCATGGATTGTATATAAATTGCAAAGAGTAATGGAGACAAGGGGCACCCTTGCCTAGTTTCTCTCACTATATTCACTATTCTAGATAATCTTGCCATAATCTTGATTCTGCCAGTTGCTCTTACATACATCAACCATATCAAATCTGTCCATTCCTCTGGCATTTCCCATTTTCCTTAAACCTCAGATACTCCCACTCTTCCCTTTCTAGGACATTTTCTGCTTCTAAGGAAATCAAGTCTAACTCTTTGATTTTTTTTTCCTTGGGACTCTTGCACCAACAATAATGTCCTTATCAAATTATCAGTTGTTTTGCAGCCCCCAATAAACACCATGTGATCTGTCTTTATCATCTTTGGGAATAATTTATCCAAGCTATCTGCATGGATGTGCATAAAACATTTATAATCATGGTTCAGTATGGATACTTGTCTATATGAAGTGAGTGACTTCAGGTCCTTTCTCTCCTTTGTGACTACTGTTATTACAGCTTCCCTTCATGAGCTTGACAGACTCCTCCCCTTCATTATATGGTTAAATGGTTCCATCCATCTTCCAAACACCTCTTCTTCACCTAACTTCCACACCTAGAGAGGGAGCCCATCACTCCTTGGTGTTTTCCATTTCTGCATCTTAGTCCAAACTTTTTTCACTTCCTCTCTTGTATTCAATCTATGTAAGCTCTTTACTTCTTCCTCACTTGAGTAATAATTGGCCATCTCCATTCCCTAGCTTCTGCTTCTCCATCTTTACTTCCTCTCCTTTTTGCTAATATTCTCTGAACCCCTTTAATATGTCTCCCAACCTTTTCCTATCCCTTTTATTTCTCCCAAACCTCAATTCATATGTCCCTCTTGTCTACTTCTTGCTATCTTAATCTAATTCCCAATACTTTAGTGGCCTTAATATTTGCCACAAAAATACAGCGTCTCCACTGCAGTGTTGTTGCCTCAGATCTATTCATCTTCCCATTTCTGTATTTTTTGCATTATCTGCCTCAATTGTTCACTCTTTCTCATCACTCTTCTCCTTCTATCATTCCACAAATCCATTAATTCCTTTCTTATCTGCTTTATTACTGTTTGCTTTGTCTTCTCCTGAACTTGCAGCTTTGTCATAATCTTGCTTTTTATTATGACTGAACAAATAAATGACTTAAAAAACTTTTAAAAACAAAAAAGGCGAAAAACAAGCCAGGGAACAGTACAAACAGAATTTAATGAGATAAGCGCTTTCGGAATAGTCGATGCTCTTCCTTCATTTTGTTTTTAATTGCTTTTTATTATCTCTTTCCTCCTTCCTCATGTGACCCCCATCCTCCTGTTCATTCCCCCTCATGGCAGCTCTTTTCACAATTTGCTGTAACCATTTTTTGCATGTGTCCCATTCTGGCAAATAAACTGGTATATTCCACTTTCTGTCAAGATATTTCCTGGACTATATTTAGCTGTAATCTGATCACTGTGTAATCAGTTAAAGTTAATGGCTCTGTAGTTAATAATGGTAATAAATATGGAGTTAATGGCTCCATAGTTATTGCTATTATTAAATGCCTGTGCTCTAACATTTTTATATTCATTGTCTATCACTGACCATGTTCTATGACTACTTGCATAATATGTAAATTCTCCCCCTCATATCCCCTTGAAGTTGCAGTCTCCTATATCTTTCCAACCTATGTATCACAGAATTTTTTTCAGAAATAAAATATTTGGGGCTGTATGTATACTGCTAATTTCAGTCATCTTATTCCTTACACCTCTCCCTTTATGCTGACATGGCTTCCCTTCCAATTCATGATTCATCCTTCTGTCCTCATAGGGAAAGTTTTTCTCATCAGCATAGCCAGCCCTGCCAGAATTTGTTGTTCACCATGCTGAGTCGGCACCTAACCTGTACTCCCTACTTCTCAGTTTGTTATGGTCCTCAGTTGACATATGCTTTTCTTGCAGAGCTAAAAATCTGTGATCTTATCTTCCCTAATAATCTTAATATTCACTCTTGCTTAGCCTTATCTAGCCCATTAACATTCCAGGATCTAATATTAACCATTCTCCTTCTGTCATTTCCTAAATTCCTGTATCGCCATACCATTTCCATTCCTTTGCAATGCCCTGACATTTTGGAACTCCATCTACACTTCCTTATCACTTCTCTTTTCTCTCCACCTCTGACATGCTGCCTTACCTTTGTTACTGTTTAGTCACACCCCTTCCCTCACTCACATAACTATATACGTATATTCAACTCAGACTTTCTTCCTTCTTTCCTCCCTTTAGAGGTTTTAGTTCTCTGTTCAGTTAGGCCCTCCCACTGACCCTTCTTCTGTCAGTACAATGACAGTGAAAATCTGCATTAGGGTTACCCATATCTGCTCCTTCATCAATACTTCTTTTTAACCCTTGATCCACATAAATTCTCCTTATTTCTATGAATTTTTCCATCTATAATTTACAGACATTTTCTATTCTCATGTTACGTCCTTATAAATCATATTACTAACAACAATCTCTCTTTTCTCTTTCACCTCTTTCACCACTACTCTAATCTCCATTCAAGAAATCCACTGCTTACTATCCCTTCCATAATGCCCTTATTGCTTTAGCTTCTTTGTTGTGTCTTTTGGCTTATCCCGGTTAGGGGTCGCCACAGCGGAACTCCGGTCTGCTAATGTTTAGTAGTGGATTTTTAAGTGCTGAGTAACCAGCCCTGACGCACAACCTTAAATGAAGGCACGCCCATTCACACATGCCTCCACACAGAAGACGCTCTAGCTACGAATCGAACGGGACAACATCTTGCTGTGAGGCAACAACACTACCGCAGCACCACTACTTTAGCTTCTTACTTTATCTAAATTCATTGAGCACTCTACTCTCCTTGCTGTCTCCCTTTTTATTCCCCTTGGCCTGACTGTATTTTGTTTTAAGCTCATTTTTCACTCTTTCCCCTGCCCTTCTCCTTTCCTACCTCGTTAGTTCTTTTGTCTGTATGTCATCTGCTTTTTATTTTTAATTGGCCAACAATTGACTTTACTACTCTCTCTCTGCATTTATAGGAGCTCAAGTCCTGGCTGCTTCATGGATTCTTAAATAGCCCTTGAATGTTGTGTCCTCCAACTTATTTCCCACTTATTATTTAATGTGTCATAATTAGCTTCCTATGCATATTTTCATTTAGTTCTTCTAACTTCCCTGACTTCTTAATCTCATACTTTTATAACTCTCCATACCACCTTCTTTCTACATGTCCCATGCATTATGTACTGTAGTGTACTGTTGCAGTATATTTCCATTGCATTGCCTACATTACCTATCCCACATGGTATACTCACCTGAATACTCAGTGGCCCCACCCTTTTATCTCTCAATGCTACCTTCTCCCATTTATTGTCAATGTGAGTATGAGTCATGCTTCCTGTAAGCAGTCATCTACTCTGGGTTAGCAACACATATACTTTCTAGCAGCAAAGGTTTCCTAGCAACTGTTAAAGGAAGCAACCCATTAAAGCTTCCTTATCTAAATTACATTTCTATGTTTAACAATAAAAATAATAATACAGGAATGAGCCCCCCTCACTTACCTGACAAAAACCTTGAATAAATGGATATTTCCCCTTTATTAGATGAGGTGACAAGATACATTTGATAAACAAAATAATTTAGCAGAAAAATAAAACAAAAGTCTGTTACCAACAATAGTTTGCGTTCTCCTGGTTTCAAAGGAGAAAATCAATAAAATATCCTTTGATTCCCTACATTCAGAAGCTTGCCTGATTTCCACACTTCATTGTCTCCCTTAGTTTATATGATTGTAACCATTACAATTATTGGTCTTGGACATCTACTTCTTCCATCCTTGACCTCCCAGCAATCTGATGATCTCTTTCAATCTTCAGTTCATCCTTTGGGGTCTCAGACCGAGAGGTCAGTCATTCAGTCACTGCATTTTTATAGTCACTATCTTCTTGACTTTCTGGCACTCCAGACATTTTGATGTTTTTCCACCTGCTGTCATCCTCCAGGTCCATTGTCTTTTCTTCAATATATTTCAGCCAAGCTTCGGCTGCCTTTGCCCTAACTTTCAGTTATTCATTATCTTTGATAAGAGACTAGATACTGTATGAATATTTATTCTAACCATCCTGAACTTCTTCTAATTTTTTTTCACCTGTAGCACTAGATTATCCTGCAGCGTATTCTACATAATTTTAATCTCTTTCCTATCTGCAGTAACATAATGGTTTCCTCATTTGCTGAGTCCATTTTCCTGCTTCTTCTTGTTTCCTGTTTGCCTGGTTCCTTTTTTCATTGACTTGACAGACATTTGCCCCATTGTGTTGCTTCTTCCCTTTATATCCAGGTGAGTTGATTTTTTCCCATGAAGGTTTAACTTTTAATCACTTTGCTGTTTCTTAGTGCAGCATCATACTGGAAGTCCTAATTGTTCTGGATTTTGATTCGTAGTTTTTTGACTCTTCAAAATCCAGGAAGTTAAACACTATAAAAGAGGAGTATGGATGATTATTTAAGAAAATAGCTAACCAAGACCAGGTAAATAAACTCATTAGTATATATGCATGAAACCCTACTCAAGTCCATCTGTAATTGTAGTATGGAAACAATATAAAACACATAGCTAAGTGAACAACAGTGTATCATCATGTTTGAAGATAGAGCTATCAATAAAGCGTAATGTGCAGGCCTATGAGATTTTTGTTCTCAGCACTTGTCTTTGTTTATAATATATCTGAAAATTCAGCCTTTTTAGCTTTCAATTAAGAATAGCTAGAAAAAAAGACACACTGTTGATATTTTTTTCTTATTGCAATCTATTTATTCAAAATGATTATTTCCTTGTTCAATTTTGCATTTTCTGTACACTTAAATGTTAACATTGTCTAGACCAACTTTACTAGAAGTAGTGAATATAGTGACAGAGATAAAACAACTGGAATTGGGATCTTTAGAAAAGGAAAGGAGCAAACTGCACAGGAAAAAATGTGAATTGTGGGAACAATATATGTGCAGCAGGAACAAGGTTTAAGAGGCAGGATTTGAATGAACCATATAATGCTTAATTGACAATGACCGGATGGTTTATAAGTGATGTATAATGTTTACAAATGCATTTGTTTCAATAGTGCCTATGATGTAAACTGTTTGCAACTAAGGTGATATCATTTTGTATATTTTTCATTTATATAAATGTAAGATTGCATTTGTCATATGTGTAAATTTAATAAAGATGTTTGGAAAAAACATACTGCTTAACCTGTTCTTTCTGAAGTATTTTTATTTAAAAAAACGTGCTTCTGTTCATCTATGTACATGTTTAGTAATTTATAAGATTTGTTAAATGGTAACAAGCTGCTGGTATCCACCTCAAACTAGCCAAACAACTCTGCTACACACTGTCATTTGTGTTTCTAATTATTTGGCTTATCAATAACAGTGAAACAGTAACTGGGAGGTCCCCAGCTTGGTAATCTGGAGTGCCAGGTTGCTGCCTTGTGACAGAACAGAAGGCTGCAGTGTTGAAGAATATTACTAACCTTATCTGAAAATTAGTATGGGTGTGTGTGTGTGTGTGTGTGTGTGTGTGTGTGTGTGTGTGTGTGTGTGTGTGTGTGTGTGTGTGTGTGTGTGTGTGTATGTGTATGTAAGAGTGTATTCAACATGCAGTTACTGTGGTCAAGTAAACATTGCAAAGCAGGGAAATCCAGCGAGTTGTGATAAAGGGGACTGGAGAGATATACTAAATACTGTACTTTATGAGGCTGGCCAATCTGATGCCTATTTGCTGCTAGGAATGGCATAAGCTCATACCCTTGGCAGCAGTGCATATTTCCTGCACAGTCTTGAGGCCAAGTTGCATTTAGTGAATTGTTTAATGATTCATATTTGTTTGCCATCTATTTCTATCTATTGCAGGCTTTTCTGGATCTGGTAGTATGAATCTACAGACAATACCCATATTTGCCATCAGAGTTAGCATGTTAATATTTTTAGTTTTAAAGATAATTTTTTGATGGGCTGTGGAACAGAACTAAGGACTGTAACTCCTGTCTAGCATCACCTCTGCATGTAAATGATGACAGCAATGATGATGAAGCCTTAAGCATGGCACAGTTAGCTGTAAAAATAAAGACTGTAAATATGTATTTATTTTTAGGACTAGAATATTAATTATGATGTCAGCCAGTCAAAGTCATACAGGTTTCATGCCTATTTCTCCATTTTCTATTTTAGATGAAGGTACTGAAGCCAGTAATAAGAAGTTATAATAATAATTTGTCATTTCTTTGGTATTAGTTCTATTTGGTCAATTGGTTATCACTGGAGCTACCAGCATAGCATGATAATTATCATTACAGCTGTGTGAGGTAAGAAAACCTAGTCATTTTAAATTATAAGTAAGTAATATTTTTATCATTTGATACTAGGAAGATCTATGAAGTTATGGATGTTTTTGTTTTACTATATTTGGTAAGAATTATTATTTTTTTTATCCATTCATTATAAGCACTAGCTGTAAGACTTATGTGTGAGAAAGTTACTGCAGAAATTAAAGATAGATTTTTTTATATGAAGGATATGGATGAGGGAGGCTTATGTGTATGCAGATAAAGAGGTACAGAATAGTAATGTAGAATTCTTTCCAGATTAAAAGATAAAGAAATTGTTTTTGTCATCTTGGCAAACACTGGATAGATGTGTAATCTGTTTGGGTTTGACTGTTTTTTGGATATGGTGGGTTAAAATGGACAGCAACTTAAGCCAGTATTGGATTATTATTTTCAGCCTTTACCACTGAGGTGTTCACTGATTGATTAGGACATTTTAGTCCGGTAAGTGAGAGAGGAAAATTTTCAAACAGACCCTAGGAACTCAAATGTCTCTTTTTATCATAAACAGGAAGTAACACTGAATGGGGGAGAAGCAATGGAAACTGCCGTCACTCTTGAGCACCATCCTGCCAGTGAATTACAGTCTTACAGATACACATTTTCCCTTCATGTATTGAAGGGTTTCACTTTTGCACATGTTACTAGAGCCAATATAGCAAAATATTTTCTAGAATTAAATCTTTATGTTGTAACTCTGAATTTAAAGTACATTTTGAATCATGTAAATAAACATATAAACCAGTGTGGGGATGATTATATATGAAGACTAATTTTAACCTAATGATAAACAGCACTTTGATAAATTTGAATCCTATATAGCAGCAATACTGAATCCATTCTTTCAAAAATGTTTACAAGATGTTTCTTTAATTAATTAATTAATCAATTAATTACTTAATTTATTTAAACTTGCTAACCAGAGTGGAACACTGACCACAAATGTCCAATTTCACTTTCACTCTTGATTTGAATAAACAAGAAATGAGAATCCTATAAAATTTGTGAGAGTATAGAAATTTGAGGTTTATGAAAGTGAGCACAGAGGGTGGGGTTGTTATTATTGAACAAGGTGCATATGTGACTGCTATGAAAGACTTTCCTGGAGATGGTAATAGCTACACTCTCGCTACCTTAACTCAAGTTCACAGTGCTTATACTTCTCTAGTGAGCTGCATGATTACTTGATGTATGAGAGGATTTCTCTTGAGACAGTTTTTGAAGGTAGAAAATTCACATCTGGTTATATTATTTGGAATGTCAAAGATCCATAAGGACCCAGTGAAGCTCCCATTCTATCCTCTGCTATCAGCTTTGGACTATAAAACTGAACTTCTAGCAATGATGGTAGATTTTAAGTCAAAAACATTCCGTGCAATTTCACGTCTTACATCAGAGATTACTGAGATTTTCTAATGAAACTAAAGTGAATATCAGTTTGACTATCTTTTGTCAGTATTGATGTAAAACTTTCACACAAGTATTCTGCAAGATGCAGGAACAGAGGGAATAGCTAAGTCTATGCATTACTATTCTTAACAGTGAATTTTTTTATGTGAATTATTATAGGCAGTTTTAAGAACAATTTCTATCATCTTTGAGAATGTTATTTATAAGCAAACCTCTGAAGTTGAAATGTGTGTTGTTGTGCTCTAGTGTTTACTAGTATGTTAGTATGTTGAAAAAAAACTAATATGTTCCTAAAACTTTTCATAGGTTCACAGGTTCATAGGTAGGTACTAGGCTATCTGCCCGAGGGCATTTATAAGCCTAGCCAGAGTGTGTTGGCTTTTGCCGCCCCATTGATTAATTAACTGAGCCTCTGTCAAGCAGAGCCAATGAAGTGATCCCAGGGGTGTACTTTCTGTTATCCATCCACTCGTCAAGGCTTCTCTTGAAGAGTGTTAGTGAGGGGCTCTGCCTAATGTAGTTAGGAATTTTGTTCCAAAGCATGGGGAGTCTCTGTGACAGGAATCTGTCCCTCCAGCATGTTCTATTTATTGTTGTGGTGAGGTTTAGCTCACTAGAGTGCGTGGCTCGCAGTGACTTGGATTTCTTTAGGTGGAGCATGTCCATCAATTCTGACTTGGACATGGCTTTGTAAGTCAGGCAGAGATCACCTCTGAGTAAGCGATATGCGACTGAGTACAGCTGGAGTTTTTTCAGTCGGGCTGCATAGGACATATGTTTGAGGCCAGTAATCCTCTTGGTGAGGTGCTTTTGTGGTCTTTCAAGCTGTTGGAAGTGTCTTGTGAGGTACATCCCAAATGGGGCATTGTACTCTATGATTGGTCTGATGAGTGACGAGTAGAGGGGCACTATAACCTCAAAATATTTTTCTATTGTCGCAACATTGATGATTTGTTTGTAATTTGGTGAGCTAATAATATCTCTTTTGAAAAATGGGTTGAAGAACTAAACAGCACTAATAATTTTTTGTTTTATTTTATTTGTTTTTAAGTGGTCAGATAAATGCCCACATGAGTTCCTTCTTTAATGTTAAATTATAACTAGATGTTAAAAAGAATGTCTTGAGTATTAGGGTACATAGAAAAGGTTAATTTATTAACATGTATTTGCTTGTCAGGTCATCATAGGATGAACATAATGTAATTAAAAATCAACTGCTAAGAATTTAAAACTCGACTGCATCTATACCTCTCGACTATCTAGATTTTCACAGAATGTCCAGATTTTTGCCTCATATTTTTGATCTATTCTTCATAAAATCTGTGATTTTGTGTTAAATTGCTGAGGATTGATGTCACTAAATAATAACATACATTTGAGTTTCAGATTTCATATCCTTCAGAAAATGCATGTTAACACAAACCCTGTTATTCTAGGAACATTTTTCAGTTTATAAGAGCAATATTTAAAATCTGTCTCTGTTTTTAGGTCTTTGTTGCCCAATTATTTTAGGTTTTGTCCAGATTTCTTGGGGTTAGAGGTTGAGAGGTATGTCTGCATCTAAAATTACTTTTAAAGTAGCATGCTGGAATTAAGCAAGATGTTTAAAGATAGAGGATATTCAGATAGTGTTCCAAATTCAGTTTCACAAGAGGTTGTAAAAGGAAAAAGTATGTTTTTTAAATCCATCCTTCATTCTGAACATAGATAAAATGCATCACAATTAGTGAAAATGCATTTAAATACAATTATATGTATTAGTCATAGCTTTGGTAGGCAGGCTATTAAAGACATTGTCAAGTGTAGTTGGAGCATCATTTAGAAATATTACAGGATAGCCCTTGATCAGTAAACAAGAGGCAGCACATTTAAAACATTTCTTAGAGAACCAGGAAAGCTCAGTATTATATTTAACACTCCCCATAAACCTAAATGGATGTTTAAATGTGAGACCAGCAAACGATGTAGGTTAATTTCAGAGGTGCCTTTTATCAATATACAACATTGGAAATGGGCAATAAATATTAAGACACATTTTATTTGTTTGCATCTGCTGTTAATGTAGTTTGTTGTATGGAGGAACACAAGAACAATACTAGGCAAGTAATCAAAGGAACCATAATATGCCTAGCCATATGCACCTTTAAGTAGTCACACATAAAAGTTATTGGTGTCCTTTGCAAACACTTAATGATGCTCACCTCCCGCATCAAGTAGGGTGATATGTGATAACCTTGTAAATTTGTGTCTCCCAAAAAATCATGAAGAATAGCCTTAAAGGCAGGCAAAGTAGTATTTTGCTTGACCTGTAGTGGTGACATATTCCACAGGTTGAGAATACAGTGAGTTAGGACCCTATTCCTTCAGTGAGTCTTGTCTGTTCTTCTAACTCTTTTTTCCTCACCTTCCCTCACTCTGACACCATCCCAGTGCCCCGCATCCTTTCTTGGGACTTCCAGCACTCCAATCCCTAGGCCAGCGAAGACCTTGAGGACATCCTGGGGTATCCTTTGTCAAGGGAGGGTTCTTATTTTATGACTTACTCCTGTTTCTCTCTCTTCCTACTTCCCTTACAGATCCCTGTGTTTATATCTGAGGGGGTGGGTCTGCAAAGGAGAGAAGCTACATATCACCTCCGTGACAGCTCAGCCATGTCTCCACCCTTTCCATCCTTTGGATCACATCTGCCAGCACAATGTCCCTGGCCTCCACCAGTGGGCATCGCAGGAGATGCCCACAGGACCACACTCCCTTCAGGGATAGTAACACCCATTCCTCCCTGCTGCTCTTTTAGTTGTCCAAGTTGTTAACTGAACCAGGATCAGCTGAGCAGTAGTTAGTGATGTATTCCTTGATGCCACAGACATGCACTATGTTTTGTTTATTTGCTGGTGTAAATTTAGGTCCCAAGTATAGTTATTTGTAGAAACAGTGGTTTTGTGAAGAAACAGGAGGTCAAATAACAGTGGTTTTCATAGCTTGAAAGTGCGATACAAATTACCTTGGAGCAACCAGTAGGCTACTGAGTATAAGGATAGTTGTGCTAATTTATTGAGATAGTTGAAGGATTTATTTATTTATTATTTATTTGACATTTGTTAACCGGGTTAGTCCATTTGAACCAATGGCCCGTTTTCAGTGGAGACCCAAGGAGAAAAGCTCCAACATTACAATATCGAAACACAAGGATAACATAATTAGGCAGCATACAAAAAAAATGGAGAAAATCTCCACATTACTAAAAAACAAGGGGGTACAAACTAGACAAGAATACATAGGCTAAGAAAGCATGTACAAAAATAAACTGGAGAAAAGCTCCAGTATTACTAATCAAAAAGTTCCATACTAGGCAAACATACACGAATGAAGAGGGTAAATATTTGAAATCAAAAGTTTAGCATTAAATAGGCTACCTAATTGTAAATAATGGATGAAAGTAGTAACAATAAAGATCCACCATTCCCTTGGTGACATACTGTTTGGTATTGAAATCCATCAACAGGTTAGTTAGGATTTATGGTGTTTATTTTTTTTTCTTTTCTCCCTTTCTCCCGGATGACCATCAGCTGCCACCAAGTCCTCTCTTCATTCAGCGGGTCTGCCACGAGACCCATCTTAGCCTTACCCAGTCTCAAATGACCCACATCCAAGGCTAGTGAGGAGATTGAAGACACTGGTATAGTGTCATATTGCTAAAGGGAGTGTGCCCTAATCCTCTCCCTCCACGTGGCAACCCTACATGCACTGCATGATACTGCATTAATAGGTGCACGTGCACTTCCCTGCATTTGCAGTCTCTGACTTATTGATACATCTGCTTTGCAGCATAAAGTTCACAAGGCATGTAACGCTGTTATATTGCAGTAAGCCTAGGTTGCTTGCCTCCCCCCCCAGGATGGACAAGCCAACATAGTTGCTCACTCCGCCCACTTCCCCATGGCCCATCAAGTACCCATACTACTAGTAAGGCAAAGGTCATTTGGGTCAGAGCATGGACTTTAGCCCTCTGTGCCATGGGGCCACTACAATGGCCTTTAATTTGTTAGGTTAAAAAAAATCACTGGGGCCCTTCCAACTGAGCGATATGCTTGGATTTGTACATAAAGAATGGGGCATTGTGTTTGATGATAGGTCTGATAAAGGACAACTACAGTAGTAAGATGACCTCTTTAGATCTTGAAGATATTCGCTTAGAAATTAACTGAGCCAGATAGGATTTCCTGACTATAGTGGAAATATGATGATTGAATGAGACAGACTTGTCCATGTGAATACCCAGGTGTCATAGCTGCATCTGTTTCAAGAGGAGTAGATTTTATAACATATGATGTGGGAGCAGCTTCTTTTACCAATGATGCTATGCTGCACTTTTTTGCATTTACTTTATACTGTTTTAGTATGCCATATGTGTTGATATTCAAGCACTTGTTGGAGTAATTCAGTACCTGTTGATAAGTAGAACAGTGTCCAGGTTGTAGTCATCATCAAACTTGGTCAACCACACTCCTGAGTATTAGCTTGGATGTCTGCAAAATAAATGCTAAATAAGACAAGGCACAGAACTGATCCCTTTGGAACCCACCTATGTTCAGTGAAGCTACCAGCAACTTTTACTGCTTGGAATCTGCTGGATAGTCAATTTGCAATACAACAAGCAATGTATGGGTTTAGATTCAGCTTGTCTAATTTTTTAATACTACCACCATAGAGAAATAGTGTCTAAAGCCTTGGCCAGATCAAAATAAGTAGCATGCACAGAGTGACCAGTGTTGACGTCTCCTGTAACCTTTTCAAAGAAGTTTGCTAGGTTCAGGACACAGGACCTGCCCTTCGTAAAACTCAACAGAACAGGGTCTATATCAACTAAGTTGCCATTGTCTATGTGAATGAGCTCTGCTATGGTATGTTCTGTGGCTTTGCATATAAGGCTGGTGTGGCTGATGGGCCTATAATTACCTGGCTCTGTAGAGGGTCCACCTTGTGTAGAGGAGTCACACTGGCTGTTTTCCAGGCATCAGGCACAAACCCTGTGAGTAGGCTGAAACAGAACAGTTCAAGCAGAGGTTCTGATTGTGCATGCTTGGAACTGATGAAAATGCAGCCTGATATGTTACCTGGTCTTAAAGAAATATTGTTTTTTTAGCTTTTGATAGGGATTCTAAGACTTGTTCCAATGTGATCTTTGGTGTAACAACATTTTCAGGGATACTTGGTGCAACAATGTGGGTAGGTGGGGTAACGCTGGCACTACATTTGCCTCCTAATATATTGGCTATAGCCTTGGGACTGGAATGTATGATGTTACTATGGATGAACAGGTGCATTGTTCAACATTATTTTCTAATTTCTTGATGTAACTGAAGGAAAATTTGTACTTTCCTTTTGTATTTGTTCTGACTTTAAGTTTTCAGTGTTCAGTGTTGCACAGTTCAAACTCAGAGTCTTACTAGGCCTTCTATGAGTTTGCCAACATCATGGGTAGACTTAAACACTCTTTCACCCAACAAATTATCCAAACCCTATTTAAGCACAATGATAGTCTCCAGCTTTTTAATCCTAAGTAGCAGTAGCAGAGGTTTCCACCAATAACTAGCCCTAAAACAAAAAGACTTTTGCTTTACTTTTGTTTTACAACTACCTGTTTCCAGCATATAGTCATTATTTCTAGTTCTTAAATGATGTTTCAATCTAGAAATACACATACTAGCTCCAAAACTCTCAGAAAGTATGCATTTGTGTATTACAATTCAATCCCTCCTTAAAAGTCTGCATTGAATAGAAAAAAAGTGATACTGCTTTAAGTTGTCTCCTGTAACTTATACCCCATAATACTCTCATTTATTGAGTGAGAACATTTTTGTATCCTTTCCAGTCTTTCCATCTGTACTGTATTATCACTACACACAGGTCTACCGTATTCTATAACTGGTCTTATAATCACCTTATAGAATGGTAACAGTACATCTCTAGCCTTACAATCGTTCTCAATAGGTTGCTAATTTCAAGATAACACCTTCCGATAATATTTATTATGAAAGTCAAAATGCAAATATATATCAAACTTTAGTGCAAAATGCACTATGCATTCCCCTACATCTGGGAAGTTTCACACACGATGCAAGGTTCACTGGGTCTTAGCTAATCAAATACACTTTATAAGGCATGAAAGAGTTTTCCTTTTTTATCCTTTAATCCTTTTGCATTTAGAAGAGAAATATGGACTGTAGCCATTAACCACATAAAGTTGAAGGATTTTAAAATGTTAACTCTTCATAGGTTCATAGGTTCATACTAGGCTATCTGCCCTAGGGCATTTATAAGCCTAGCCAGAATGTGTTTGGCTTTCGCCACCCATTTTAAATGAATTTTGCTATGCCCTTTTTCGAGGTTAGTATACTCTGCCTCTGTCTAACAGTGACATAGAAGTGATACCCAGGGTAAACCTACAATCTCCTATCCACTCATCAAGATTCCTCTTGAAGAGAGTCAATGAGGGACTCTGCCTAACCTGGACTGGGATTTTATTCCAGAGTGAAGGGAGCCTCTGGGTTATGAATCTGTCCCTCCAGCATGTCCTATTTATTTCAATGATGAGGTTCAAGTCTCTCGAGCGTGTAGCTCGATGGGATTTGGATTTTCTGAGGTGCAGCATGTCCATTAATTCCGGGTTGGACATGGCTTTATATGTCAGGCACAGATCGCCTCTGAGCAGGCTGTATGCCACTGAGTAGAGCTGGAGTTTCTTTAACCAGGCAGCATATGGCATCTGTTTGAGCCCTTTGATCCTCTTGGTGAGGTACTTTTGGGGTCTTTCCAATTGCTGCAGGCGTCTGGTAAGGTACATCCCAAAAGGGGCATTGTACTCAATTATGGGCTTGATGAGGGATGAGTAAAGAGGCACGATGACCTCCCCTGATCTAGATGTGAATCCCTTCATGATTAGGTGGGTTATATAAAATGTTTTTCTATCCACTTTGGCCACGTGGTTGTCAAATGAGAGATTGCTATCAACTTGGGTACCCAGGTCCCTAATTACTTCTTCCGTACTTAATGAATTACCACCTATGTGGTAATTTGTGGGCACTTTGTTTTTGCCAAAGGGGATGACTATACACTTTTTGGTGTTTAGCTTGAGGCCATGGCTCTGGCACCAGTTGTCTGTTTCTATGAGGCCCTTTTGTAGGATGCTTGTGTCGGCTGGAGAGTCGATTATGGCACCCAGTTTGCAGTCATTTGCGAACTTGGTCAGCCACAGTCCTTCCGTGTTAGCCTGTACCTCCGAGAAATATATACCAAACAAGAGAGGTCCCAGGACTGAGCCTTGTGGGACACCACTTGTAACTGTTTTGGAGTCTGACATGGCTCCAGCAATTCTAACCATGTGGGTTCTGTCCTTGAGCCAGTTTGCAACCCATCTAGTGATATAGGGGTTTATATTTAAGCTGCTGAGCTTATCTATAATGCCCAAGTGGGGTATTGTATCGAAGGCTTTTGCAAGGTCTAGGTAGGCTGTGTGGACCACCTTCCCCTCGTCAATGGCCTTGGTGACTGTTTCAAAGAAATTGACCAGGTTTAAGAGGCAGGATCTGCCCTTAACAAAGCCGAAATGGGTAGGATCCAGTGTCTGTAGGTCTCCAATATCTTTATTTATGAGGTACATGATGATCCTTTCCATAGCTTTGCAGACCAAGCTAGTCAGGCTTATGGGGCAATAGTTTCCAGGCTCCATTGAGGCACCACCTTTATGGAGAGGGACCACTGTTGCTGTATGCCACTCTTTGGGTACATATCCTGTAGTAAGGCTGAGATTGAACAGTAGTTTTATGTTTGGGTTTAGTTCTTCTTGGAGTTCATGTAGGATGCAGCCCGGGACACTGTCTGGTCCCACTGATGCTGTGTTTTTTGCTTTGGAGAAGGCGGCTCTTACCTGAGCATCTGAGATGTC
>NC_056725.1:550482542-550530042 GCF_019279795.1 Protopterus annectens | reverse complement strand
TTAGCAGACCGGAGTTCTGCTGTGGCAACCTTTAACCAGGAAAAGCCGAAAGAAACAACAAATATATTTATAGAGTTTACTGTCAAAGCCCTTCCAATAAGCCTAGACTGAATAGTCACATTACCATTGGATAATAATATTGCACAT
This sequence comes from Protopterus annectens, assembly GCF_019279795.1. NCBI lineage: Eukaryota > Metazoa > Chordata > Ceratodontiformes > Protopteridae > Protopterus > Protopterus annectens. The sequence goes on along the minus strand of NC_056725.1, from coordinate 550,529,895 downwards.
TTATAATTGGACACTCTTTTAAGGGCCTTTTAGTAGCTGATATTATTAGCTGGGTGGTGGCTGGGATTACTACCGTATGGTCTGGGTAATGGGGCACAGCTGGAGAATCTGTGTCAGCCTTTCCCAGGAGTGTCTGTGAAGTTGTATAAATAATTATCTCAAAGTGTGTGTGTGTTGTGTCAGCTACTTGGGAAGGGATACGAAGCACTGGTTGGACAGAGAGGGTACTGGAGGTTTTAGCTTGCCCAGCTAGGCTGAGACCTGGACCCTATAGCTGTGCCAGTGGAGAGTCTTATTGGGGACCTGGTGAGCAAGAGAGCAACCAGCCCCAGACTGACTGTGATCTCTGTGTGCACTTAAGGGAAATTGTACTTTACTGTGCATATTAGTTATCCTTTCCTCTCTTCTATGAGATGACCTCCCTGGTGATAGTGGTGAGGATTGAGCCTCCTTGATTGCTGGGCCAGGCACAGTCATCACAAGTGGTGGCAGTGGTGAGATCTACTTCACATACGAATTGGCTTGTAGTGGTGTGGGTAGAGCAAATTCCTGTAGCTTATGTACAGTGATCTCTAAAAGTGTTTTGTACTCTAAAACAGCCACGCAGTGTATACCCAGAGTTCAGATCACAATTGTTTTATTTCTTTTGTTAGCTTAGTGTTAGTCAGGGTGAGCAGGCAGCATGTCAGCAGAAGAGTATGGAAAGCTGACAAAGAGCCACCTGGTGGAGATGTGGCAAGCTAGGGGATTGGTGCATGGAAACCTGACTAAGGCAGACCTGATTGCAGCCTTGGTTACAGCTGCATCAGAAAACAGCAGCCTGGAGGACAATCAGACTGACAGTGGAGATACAATATCCTTGGTGAATGGACAGCTCAACCTTTCTGCAGTGGACTTAAAAATCCAACTGGAGCTAAAGAGACTTGCATTGGAGGCCAGGTGTATGGAACTTGAAGCAGCCGAGAAAATGAGGAGTCTACAAGCTGTCGAAAATGAACAGCAGAGGAGGCAAGAGAGGGAAATGCTGACTCTTCACCAGAGTCATGGAGGTAATGGGGAAGGGAGTAACCAGACCCCAGAAGCACAAAAGGTCAGTAAATTTCTTCCACAGTTTAAAGAGGGGGATAATTTTGATAGCTATATTCATATGTTTGAATGGGTATGTAAACAGTATGAAGTTGACCAAGGGCTCTGGGTATGGTTCCTGACCTCCTTACTCCATGGTAAAGCTGTAACTTCTTTATCAAAAATGCATGACACTGACTGTTTTGATTATACTGCTGTAAAAAGACACTTGTTGGAATGTTTTAAGCTAACACCTGAAATGTATAGGAAGAGGTTTCGTGAGCATAGACGCAAGGCAGATGAAAATGTATGTGAATATGTTGCTGAACCGAGCACTTATTTTCATAGCTGGGTGAGTGGATGTCAAGTCACCAATTTTGAAGTGCTGTCAGACCTTTTGGTAAGGGAACAAGCCCTTAGCACTTTGCCTGAGGACATGAGGATCTGGTTAGCTGACAGACAATGTGCTACTTCAGATGAGTTGTGGAAGGAGGGAGACCTACACCTGGCCAGCAGAGCAGCCCTGGACCACCAGTATAGCTCATGGGTCTAAAGGAACCCATGATGGGCAGCACAGACTACACCACCAGAATCTGCCAGCAGCAGGGGAAGCCACTAGTCCAGGTACACATCCAGGAGCTAGGGTTAAATGTTTTGAATGCAACCAGTGGGGCCATGTGGCATATAGGTGTCCATGGAGGCAAGGTGGGGAACCAAAGGTGAGAGAGCCAGTAAGTGGGAAAGACAAAATGCCAACAGTAGGCTGTCTTGAGAAAACAGGGGTATGGAACTTTCATCCTGCAGATGTCCTGAGAGGGAAGGATTTGGATGAGGCAATAATATGTACTTATGCATTTAAAAGCAGTGAGGCTAGGAGACAAGCATTTGGGTCTGGTAGCCTGGTGAGACCCAGACAGACTGCATACTTGCAGCCAGGACTGCTGAGGTGGTTACTTCAGGGAGTGAGCTATGCTGTAGCAGTGAGACTAAATGTGAGCCACAGCTGCTTGTGGGTACTGATTTTCCCTTGGGCAGGGCAACTGCAAAGGTAGAGGTGAGTAGTAGTACCCAGGCTAACAGTGAGGCACCGCTGTCAGAGGATGCCAGACTTCCTGTGGAAGGGGAGCTGGGAAGGGTTACAAGGAGAGACTTGAGACAGGCTCAGCTCTCAGACCCTACATTGCAAGGCCTGAGGCAGGTAGCTAGGGAGGCACCTGATTCTCAAGGGAAGGGGGTATTTGTATACTGGAACAAAGGGTTACTATGCAGAGAGTGGAGCCCTGAGGGAGGGTTAGAAGGTGAGAGAGTACAGCAGTTGGTAGTGTCTAGAGCTTACCATCTGGCGCTTCTAGCTATAGCCCATGATATTCCCTTTGCAGGTCATATGGGCGTAAAACATACACAGAGGCATATTATGCAAAACTTCTATTGGCCTGGAATTTCCAGAGATATAACGGTACTGCAGGACCTGTGAGCAGTGCCAAAAGGTAGGCAAGGCAGGAGACAAGGTGAGAGCTCCGTTGATGCCTTTACCTGTGATTGAGGAGCCATTTCAGAGGGTAGCTATGGGTATTGTGGGTCCTCTGAGTACCCCAAGTTCCACAGGGAAGAGGTATATCCTAGTGATTGTAGATTATGCTACATGATACCCTGAGGCAGTGGCTTTGTCCTCCACTGAGTTAGAGAAGGTGGCAAATGCTTTGCTAGAGATTTTCAGCAGGGTAGGTTTCCCAAAGGAAATACTGTCTGACAGAGGTGCAAATTTTAAGTCAGACCTGCTGGCTTGTCTGTGAAAGTCCTGTGGGGTGAAGCACATGAAGACCACCACCTACCATCCCCAGATTAATGGTCTTGTTGAGAGGTTAAAATCTACAATCAAGTCCATGCTACGGGCATTTTCAGATCAGTTTATGAGGGAGTGGGACGAATATTTGCCCCATCTGTTGTTTGCTTGCAGAGAGGTTCCCCAGGAATCCACAGGTTTTTCACCATTTGAGTTGCTGTATGGGCATAGGGTGAGGGGACCTCTAGATTTAATTCGAGATGAGTCAGAAGGTGAGTGTGAGTCTCACAAGGAGCCTGTTGTGGCATATGTCCTGAACCTCAGGACAAGGCTCAGGGAACTCATGGGCCTGGCCCAGGAGAACCTGGCAGAAGCCCATCAACAGAAAAAGGTATGGCATGACAGGAATGCTCAAGCTAGAGAGTATGCTCTAGGGCAGCAGGTGATAGTTCTCATTTCTGTCAGACACAACAAGCTGCATGCAGCTTGGGAGGGACCCTACAAGGTGGTAAGAAAGGTAAGTGAGTTAACTACATGGTGGAACTGCTAGGCAGACAGCAGGGGCACAAATTGTACCATGTTAACATGATGAAACCATACCATGATAGGGAGGCCCTTGTACTGAGCATTTGCAGTGGATTGCAGAAGGAGTCTGAGAGAGTTCTTGTTACTGATCTCCTCAGTGAGTCTCAGGCTGACACCTCGGTGGAAGGGGTAGCAATGTCCCAGCAGCTATCTCCTACCCAGGTTCGAGAAATCCGAGCAGTGTTGCAGGAGTTGGGGGGCATGTTCACTGGGAAACCAGGGAGCACCCACTTGGTGCAGCACCAGGTGGATACAGGACCCCAAAGGCCTATCAGGCAGGCCCCTTATAGGGTGCCTGAGAGAGTCAAACAGACTCTGAGGGAGGAGGTACAGGAGATGTTGGAACTATGGATGATTCAAGAGTCCAACAGTCCCTGGGCCTCACCAGTGGTGTTGGTGCCAAAGAAGGATGGCAGCACCAGGTTCTGTGTGGATTACAGGAAATTAAATAGTCACACAGAGGCAGATGCTTACCCCATGCCTAGGACGGATGAGGCCCTAGAGCAGCTGGGTGGGGCTAAGTATCTTACAACCATTGATCTTACCAAGGGTTACTGGCAGGTGTCCTTGACTCCCAGTGCTAGAGAGAAGTCAGCCTTTGGGGCACAGCTGGAGAATCTGTGTCAGCCTTTCCCAGGAGTGTCTATGAAGTTGTATAAATACTTATCTCAAAGTGTGTGTGTGTTGTGTCAGCTACTTGGGCAGTGACACGAAGCACTGGTTGGACAGAGAGGGTACTGGAGGTTTTAGCTTGCCCAGCTAGGCTGAGACCTGGACCTCTAGCTGTGCCAGTGGGGAGTTTTATTGGGGACCTGGTGAGCAAGGGAGCAAGCATCTCCAGACTGACTGTGATCGCTGTGTGCACTTAAGGGAAATTGTACTTTACTCTGTGTATTAGTTATCCTTTCCTCTCTTCTATGAGTCAACCTCCCTAGTGTTAGTGGTGAGGATTGGGGCTCCTTGATTGCTGGGCCAGGGCACGGTCGTCACAGCTTCTATCATTTGTTTGCACCCTTCTGCATTTTACTGTGATTTCTCTGAATTTTAAAGTGTCATTTTACAGATTGCACTGCATTTCAAGTAGTTTCTATGCTAAGTGAATTAATTAGCACTGCTGCATTTAGTTACTGCATTTTAGTACATTTAAAATTACAGCAAACAGCTAGTTTTGAACAGGTTTGTGAGTTATCTAGAGCTTGAAGTGGTTATCCTGTTGGGAAGAGGGTACTTGCTGTAGTTGTGGAGAATATAAACATTATTGGTTAGAGCTTTAGTTGTTTTCATTGGTTATTTAATTTTCCATGTTTGTTTTATATTGTGTGGAGCTATGCTTAGTGCAACAGAGTTGAAACTGAATGCCATAGATGCAGCCCTTTCAGTTGTAACTTTCCGAAAATAACCAGCTTACTCAAATCATATCAGTAAATAGGCCTTTGCTATGTGCAAGTGCAGCATGCTGCACATTGCTTCTTAATGTACACCCTAAAAGTAGCTTGTGTCAGCCCCTAGTGATGCTACATTGTGCACAACTGCACAGCTGCTACAAATAAGCTCAACACTGCCATTACACAAGGTTCTTGGGCTGTGCTTATGAAAGTTGCACTTAAACCAAAGTTACTTATTTACCTAATCAGACAACCATACATAGCTACATTATCCACCCCTTAAATAAGTTCTGCAAATGCCTGTAAAGCAAATCAAGTTTTATTTCACACTGGACAAAATGGAAGTTCTGCCTCATAGCTTAGATGTAATAAAGCAGTGCAGCAAATGCCTTATGTTCACAGATAACTATTTTTAAGCAAAATTAACTATGTTGTGACAGATGCAAATATTTAAGAGTTATTGCGGTCTTACTCTCATTAAAAAAAAAACACACACACAGACTGTGAGTATAATCCTTTCAGATTTTTCCCCATTTAGGGGTCGCCACAGCAGATCACCTGTCTGCTCATGATTGGCAGTGGAGTTTTTACAGTGTCGAGTTTCCAGCCCGGCACCCAACCTTCCACAGAAGGCACGCACTCACAACTAGGGCAAATTTAGAGTGTCCAATACACCTAAAGCATGTCTTTGGGATGTGGGAGGAAACCGGAGCACCCAGATAAAACCCAAGCGACCACAGGTAGGACATGCAGACTACGCACAGAACGTAACCCAGCTGAGGACTGAACCAGAGAACCTCTTGCTGTGAGGCGACAACGCTAATTGCTGCACCACCACGGCCACCCATACAGACTGTGAGTATACTGATACATAATATAATGTCACTTACACTGTAAAGAATTTCTTACCTAGGCTCCCTAGACTCATAAAGATTACGTCAGCAAAAATCAAAATTAATTATCGCATTCCATATTATCTCACCTTTAACACAGAGTCACCAGTATACAAAGGGCCTCAGTGCCAGTGCACCAGATCACTTCACAAACAACAATATTTTAGTGATTGGTGACTCTATAGCTAGATACACAGATTCTCTTCTCACTAGGCTGGATAAAGCTGGAAGCGAGCTGTCTTTTGGGTATCAGTATCTCAGATGTCTTAAGAGCACTTAGGTCCCTTATACCAGACAAATATAACTATGACATGATAGTTGTGCTTATGGGGTGGATGACATGGAGTAAAGACACTGAAGAAGATGCATTTCTGTGCTCTCTATACATGTCACAAATGCAGGCAAGATCTTAATACTGAGTGGAATACTCCCTTCTTGGCCCAGTCCATCTCTTCTATCTCCCACTTTTCCTGTACTCCTTCTTTCATTTGATATGTGCCTGTACTTCACCATTCCACAACCAGCCTCTCTTATGTACCTTATTTTAATATTTGGCTTGACCGAATAATTGTTTTATTGACTTCATGCTTGCTGTTTTGACATGCTGCTATTCTTCTTTGACTCCATCTATTTCCCATTCTTCTGGAGATGCTACAGCCTTGAAAATTTCCTTGAACTCTTGTATTTTGTCTCTAGCTACCTTCTGGGTCTTCAGTTGAGTTTCTGTTGACCTTAGGCCCTTCTCTGACCACTTCTTGTAGCTTATTGTGGCTACCAGTAGTTTGGGTTGGGGGCTGATTATTTTACAAGGGATTACTTTCTAATATCTGACTTAATTCCATCACTGTTCCCCTTACTAGGAGAAAAGCTATTTGAGTTGCATGCTGACCCCTCTTATATGTGATCTTCTGACTATTCTTTCTTTTTTTAAACAAGAAATATCTTTATTAAAATTATCATGTATGACATCTATATAAATGAAAACAAACCATATTGAAATAATTTTAGTTGCAAATATTATACATCACTTATAATCTACCTAGTCATTGTCAGATAAACATTACATAGCTCATTCAAATCCTGTCTTCCTTTAAACTTCATTCTTCCTCTGCAAGTATTGTTCCCACAGTTCCCATTTGTTCCTATGTAATTTGCTCTTACCCTTTTTTAAAGATCTCACCTCCAGTTGTTTTATCTATGTTACTATATTGATTGTTTCTAGTACAGTTGGTTTAAACTTTGATTTACATTTTCGACTAATTGCTTCTTTGGCAGCCACCATAATTAGACTCAGCATGGCCTCACTATGTCTAGGCAATTTCTAATTCTTCATCATAGCTCCAAAAAATATTTCCTTAGTTACACCAATTTCATTACCCAGTACCTCTGACAGAGTTGTCTGCAGGGAATTGTTAAAGTCTGCAAACTCATTATACTCCCAGAAAATATGTTTCCAATTACATCTTTCTTCCCCATCACACCTCTAACATTTGCTGTCTATCTGAGGAAAAATTCTTTGGAGTCTACTTGGGGTATAAAAATAGCTAAGTAAACACTTCCAAGCAAAGGTCCTAAATCTTCTAGACTTTGTTGCATATTTGGATGACATACATACCTATATTTTCCCATTGTTTCTTTTGAATTGCTTATCCAATCTCTCTTCTCAATCCTTTCTAACCTCCTTTGATTGATTCCTATAGTTATCATGAAATGTTTTGTATGCTCTACTAATTATTCCTTCTTCTGTTCTAGATTCTATTAAAAACTCTACAAGTGTGGTCTTTCACTTATGATCCCCCTAATTCTTTCTCTTTGTCCATACTCTGATATCATTGCTTGATTGGCAACCTCTAGCATGCAGTCCAAATAAATGCTTGGACTCTCCCATTCTATTACCCTCCTTCTCTAATTATTTGCTCCCAATATCTTGGTTCTTTTGCCAGTTTTCTTCAATAAATTTCAGACCCATCTTGCCTATTGTCTGTATCCCTAATTGCAGTCATCCCTACCAACAGAATCTCCTTCTCCATTCCCATGTTGGCTTAGTTCTTAGAATACTTTCTGCTACTTTATGAATATAATATTCTGGATGGTTATTGTTATTCACCTTAAGGATCTGCATCCAAGACTCTCCTTGTTTCTTGAGCTTCCTCCTGTTTCATCATCATCCCTTTTCAATTTGAATTGTATGTTTCTGCTTGTGCTATGTATAGGAGCCTTAACTGTGTAGCTGTGAAATACCCCTTCAAACTGGGTAATCCCAAACAGCCTTGTTCTATTGAAGGAATCAGTTTACCCCACTTGACTCTTGCCATCTTCCCCTCCCAGATAAAATCCTATAGCTCTTTATTAATTGCAATCCACAAATTCTCCTCTGGTTGATAGAAAATGGCTGACCTGTGTATAAAGGGACTAAAAACATTTTAACTGCTTGTATCTTGCTATCCATATCCATATAACAGACCTTCCAATTTCTCTGTTTTTGTATTATCTTTTGTTTAGTCTCTTCTCATATATCCTTAGCTGACACACTGGAATCATTTTTAATCCATACTCCTAAGTACTTAATGTTATCATGTCCCCATAAATATGGATATTGCTGAACCAATTCATGTGTGGGTACATAATTTACAGCTATTGCCTTTGTTTTAGCTTCATTAATTTTGTATCCAGAAAAGGTATGAAAATGCCTCAAAATGTTCCACAACACTGAATTCCCCTTTTCTGGTTTTATGAGGTATAAAATAATATCATCTGCAAAAAAAAAAAGCCAGCTTAACTACCATAACAATTACATCCTTGAATTTCTGAGTCCATTTCCCAATGGTTTTAAATATAATACAAATAACAAAGAGGAAAGAGGACATCCCTGCCTGCTTCCTCTGCTCAAACAGAAAGTAGCAGAGAGGACCCCACCCACTTTAATTTTTGCCTCTGATCACTCATATATCCTCCTATTCAACCTTATAATTGTTTCAGGGAATCCAAATGCTTCCATTGCCCTGCTCATAAACTCCCAGCTTACTCTGTCAAACATTTTCTATGCATCAAAACCCACCAGCAACAGTGGTATTTTCTTACATGCTTCTTTCCTCTGGGTCATCAATGTTCTGTTAATGTTGTCAAATGTTAGCCTCCCCTCCACCAAACCACATTGATCCATGTCTATCAATTTTGGCATCACCTTTGCCATTCTTTTATTCATTATAGACATAAACACTTTATAATCATAATTTAGGATTGAAATGGGCCTGAATGAAGCTGGATCTGATGGGTCTTTACCGTCTTAAGTTATTACAGCTGCCACTGCTTTCTTCCAGGATGTTGGTGCTTTTCCTCCTCTTAAAATACTATTAAATAAAACCTTCCACATCTTTATCAGTTTTTTCCTTCCTAGATTCCAAACTTCATCAGGAATACCATCTATTCCTGTGGTCTTTCCTGTGGATTGGTTAAACATCACGACTTTTATCTCATCTCCTCCTATCCTGTTAGTAATTGAGCATTATCTACACCTAACCTTGGCATATTTAATTCTTACATAAACATTTCCATGTGTACCTTTTCTTGATTTCCTTATTTCTCTGCTTTATACAGACTTTCATAAAACTTCTGAAATATTTCTAGTACCTCTACATGATCTCTTGTTATTTTCCTTGTTATAGGCTTCCAAAGCTTGGCAGCAACTCTTTCTACTTTCAGTTGCTTGAGTCATTGTGCTAAAATTTTTGTGTTCTAGAGTTATGTAAAAAACAGTTGTTTAACAGTAATCTTTCTAAACTCATGCATGTTATCGAGGTAATCCCTTATTTTCTGTTTAGCATTCTGCAATTGCTCCTCTTCTTGTTCTGTGAGATTCTCCCTATTCTGCAATACCTTAACATTTGTCAGTTCCTCTAAATAATTTTTTTCACTTCTTAACCATATCTGTCTCTCTTTTATTTCCACCCTATTTTTAAACTTGATTTTAATTTCATCCCACTTCCTAACTATATTTTCAGAAGAAATTTCTATCTTTTCTAACAACTCCCAAATAATTTCTACTACCCATTCCTTAAATTTCTCTTTTGTTAACAGATAGGTGGGAAAGTGCCATTGTCTCATTTTTATTTCATTACCCTGTGTTTTTATTTTAGTTATTATGGATGGTAATCCGAAATAGTTATTGGATTTGTATTAAAACTTTCAATTAAATGCAGATGATCTTGTGAAATATAACTTTTGTCTAGCTTAGCCCAGTTTTTGTATCTTGGGGAATAATATGCAAATTCACTCCAAACTCCCACTACTGAATTCATATCTTCCATGCCAAATATTTTCATATATTTCTTCAAAAATCTCCCCTCCTTTTTTATATTTTCCCTTCTGGGCCCCTCAGACACATCTTCACTGCTGCAAATCAATTCCCCACCTATAAGTAATATTCCCTCCTAGAATTTTCTTAACCTCCATTATAGCAATTTTAGGTGTAATAGAAATACATGCCAGTGTAATCCTCCTCCATTGCCAGTAGCCCCTTTGTACTACAAATCTACCATTATAATCTGTTTTTATTCTCTTCTATCACTATTGGAGCTCCTCTTTTCCTTTGTCCCAGGTATTCTGCTGAATGACCATCATGAAACCCTTTCTTTTTCAAATTCACATGTTCAGTTCTTTCCATATGTTGTCATGTCGCATAGCTATTTGAACTATACTTATTTTAATATAGTTTACTACTCTTTCTTTTTTGTATATATCTGTGATACCATTAACATTTAAAGATAATATAGAAAGTATCATTATTTTAAAAAGTTATCATTCCCACCTTTTATGTATAACATATTTTTGTTAAGTATCTAGTTCCAGCTTTTGTGTTACATGTATACACTAATGTTTGGCACGTTGCTCTTTTATACAGCTGTTTCTTGTCATACTAATTTCAGCCTATGTCACATCTTACAAAAATTGTAACTATTGAAAGCTCTCAAACAAAAGAAAATACACCCCCAATACACCCCTAAAACATATTAACATAATACTCATACAAAAAAACTATGTACATCTTCAAATATTGAAGTGTTACCCTCCTAATAGGAACAATTGTCCCAAATTGACAGCCACATTCACAGGTTTAGGTTAACATAAAAGGAAGGTTATCTATGGTAAGACACATGGTACAGCCTGTGCTTCTGCTCAGTGTTTTCTGGTTTTGTCTTATCTTTATTGTTCTCCCAGATGGGAAAAAACAATTGAATGCTTTCAGAAAACATTATCTCCTAGCCATTGAAAGAATTTCATTGAAAGAAAGAAGTATTCTCTTTTTACTGCTCTTTATAAGATTGCCTCTATAGAGACATGAGAACCGGATACAGAATTGCTTCTACAATCATTTATTTATTTGCTAGAAGAAAGCATTATTGTGTTCAATGTTCTTTTTTATTTGCTTTATGTTAAAATGTATTACTAGATCAAGCCAAGAGCCTTAATCCAGTCATTACCCTATGCAAAAATGAGAAAAAGCACATCACTTTTTCTTGCATCATGCTCTTTTGACCAGACTCTTTCCCCTTCCTGTGCTGTAGTGCCCACACTTCTTAAAACAGAACAAGGAGAAAGAGAAAAGAAGGAAAAAAGCAGCAGCATCTGTTTACTTTAATATCCCCATTACACTTGAAAATAACTGAAAAAAAAATTACTTTATAGCATGCAGATATCATGCATAATAAAAATACTACTGTTAAGAACAAAAAATGTTTTACTCACAGTCATCTCTCTTCCTCCTCTTCCCCTCTCTTAAGTGTTCTTCCAAACATCAATGACATGAGGTAGGGCATATGCTTTAGCGCCCCCTACAAGTTTAACAAAGTAAAAAAAAAAAGTCCAATATTTCCAGGTTTTCTTTTTCTGTCATGTTTCACAAATATAATTAATGCTTTGTAATCCCACATTTGTCATTTTTTGAGTTGCTGGTTTTATTCCGATTTATCTCCATCTCCCAAATTTTCTGCTTCATTTCCAATGTACTCTCCGTTCTTCTAGTCATCTCTTGTGTTTTTTTCTGTCAAATGTTTTTTATTGAAACATTGGAAAGGGTTTCACTACACCATCTCTCTGTGGTCTTTATTACCAGAAGAACCAGACCCAGAATCTCCTTGTGTTTCACATCTCACTTTTTGTTGGACAAACTTTTGTATTTCTTGCTTAGTATGTTCTGCATCAAAAGATGATTTTTGTCTCTCCAAGAAAGAATATTCTGAAGATAGCTGGGTACAGCAGTTTGAATCTTATGCCTGCTTCTTGACATTCCCTGATTAGTGGAATCAATTTACTCCTCTTCTGCCTGGCGAACAGTGAGTTATCATTTTCCACAAACACTCTACTGTCTCCCACATTTAGTACTTTGCCCTTTTGCCACACTTTTGTCAGAATCAACCCCTTCTGCTGGTAGGATTACATCTCTACTATTAAAGGTCTAGGTTGCTTTCTCACGGACAGGTTTGGAGCATACACATGATGTGCCCTTTCAATTAACAACTTGTGCTGTGGAATACGAGTCCAGTTTCTTATGTGTGCTTTCATAAAATTAATACAGTCTGTTCCTTACAGCTTCTCTGGTGCAGCAGAAAATCTCAGGTTTTCCCTATGTGCTCTGTCCTTTAATTCTATTTTTAAACATCTCTTGTTGAGCAGTCTCAGTCCTCTGATTTATGCAATTTTATCACCTCGTCTGAATATCTGTTTACATCTTCTTCCATTTTTTTCCAGACTTTTGTTATTTTAGTTGATATACTCCACCAGTGTTTCATTTATTTTAATCAGCTGAGTACATTTCACTTATTTTTTTCCTGTTGGTTACTGGAAGTCATGTCTTGCACCAAAGCTGGAGACTGCTCTGCTTTTTGCTGAACAACTGCAGAATTCTTTCCAGTCAGTGTTTTTTCCTCACCTTTTGTGATTGATTTTCTTTCACGTTCTCTGAATTTCTCTCTCTCTCTCTCTCTCTCTCTCTTTTTTTGTGTGGCATCCAGGCAGTGCACTTACTAGCCAGTTACTGAAATTTACCCCCAAATACGAGTTTACTGGCTTTTTCTTCTGAGTTTTTGTTTTCACACTGGTGAGCTGAAATTAAGCTGCTACTCAATGTGCAGCCATCTTGGAAGCCCCTTCGGACTATATTCTTGTCAAACCATGTGTTAGCCACCACTAAGCCATTTGCCAGATAGAAGGCAAAAAGGCCTCTCCTTCATTTTTACTGTTGCCCTATCTATGCATATGTAGGCAATCTTCATATCATGTTATGACTGAACAGATGTGAACATTCAGGTATCCTATTATCAAGACCAACTCAGAAGACATTCAGGCAGCAGCTGCAGGATCTCAGTGACAGAGATTGGCAATGCTAGGTGCACAAGAAGCTCCCATTGTGACTCCACTTGCTTGCCTGAACAAATGTCCTTCAAAGTAAAGGTAGTTGTTACTCAAATCCACAAGGATTTAAATAATCCACCTTTGAGATCTATAGTGGACGCTGGGAGAAGTAAAACATTTTACATAGCTAAGTATATGGATACCTTACTGCAACCATCTACAAGTCATGTAAAACATATATGTAAAAATTTGTGGGATTTCCTGTCTAGATTAGCATAGCTTGAATTTTTGGAAGATTGTGTTTTTGTAATGATCGATGTCCAAGACCTATATTCAGTTATCCCCCATACAGAGGGATTGGACTGGTTCCAAAGCACACTCTTTGACATTGGTCTTTTGGATCAAAATAGCATAAATACTGATATTACACTGATGGACCTTGTCTTGAGTAACAACTACCTATACTTTGAAGGACATTTGTTCAGGCAAGCAAGTGGAGTAGCAATGGGAGCTTCTTGTGCTCCTAGCATTGCCGATCTCTTTATGACATATCGGGAGAGGTATTTTATTCCCAATTGTTCATTTGTGAGGAACTGGTCATTCTACATCCATACTTTGGATGATATTTTTTTAATATGAAATGACTCGGTCAGGAAGTTGAATGAGTTCTTGGAATACATCAATAACACTACCCCATTTTTTGAAATTCACTCATACATTTGACCATGACCAAATAGCCTACATAGATGTTATGGTTAGTAAGGATTATGGTATGGAGTGTTTTTGTTCTAACATATATCGTAAAAAGACATTTTCAAATTACTGTCTCTACTATGACAGTTGGTACCCTCCTTTTCAAAAAAGAGCAGTAGTGAAAGGGCAATTTGTATGACTGGCTCGTATGGTGTCAGATGACACCACATTTGGGCAGGAGCTAGACAAGCTTCTTGACATGTTCAGCAAAAGGGGTTAGCATTTGGAACTATTGGTGTCTGTCAAGGATGAAGTCCTTGGTAAAAGGAACAAAGGTTTTTACTAACCTTTACTCCCTATCCAAAAAGGCCCACATGTTGACTCAGTTATGGATCAAAATGGCAACAATGGTATTCAAATAGTTGAGGTACCTTACAAACATTCTATGGTCATTATCTTTTCTGTGAATAGTCAGGAAATTGTTGAAGTGGTTAACAAATTCTGACCAATTGTCACCTCTATTAAAGAAGGTGCTGAACTATTTGGTACTAACCCAAAAGTTGTTTTTAGGAAAAGTATGTGTTTTAAGAGTTTATTGGAGATGAAAAGGGACAATATGGGTTCAAATAGACTAAAGGGTGTGTTTAAGTTCAACCATTGCAACTATTGCCAACATATCCAGTGCTGTGATTCATTCTTTATTAGGCATAACAAAATAGAAGTGAAAAGGCATTTCAATTGCCTATCTAGGCGAGTTGTGTATGGGACCCTTTGCCAAAAACGTAATTATTTTTACATTGGGAAGACCTGTCAGATGTTAAAGTAGAGAATTTATGAGCATTTAAATGACATTAGACAGACGCATCTCTTCTTGTGAGGGGCATTTTTTCAAGTTTGTGATGACTGACCACATGGAGGGTGATCCAAGGGGTTTCTACACTGAGGATCATTTAAAAAAAAGGAACTCAAATGGATTCTTACATGTGATGTTTTATCTCCCCCAGGCCTTAAAGGACAACAACGGGATATTAAAGCAGATTGCTCAACCTGCTGTGTCTATTAGACCTGTTCGTTGATGCAGCCTTGAAAAATCACCCATGCAGCTTTAAAAACTAATCCACTCAACTGCTTTCCCTGTTAGGCTTTCTACCTTTCTATACTGTTTTACTTTCACTTTGAAAACCAAGTTGAAAAACCTCTAGCTGGCTCTGAAATGATGATGTCACATCTGCCAGAGCTCTTGCTCTAGCTACCGGGACGTTTCCTCCTCCAAAGTGATGTAATCCTCACCTGATTTGCATGCTGTATAGAAGAGCCAGTGGACCTCCCACATTGTGATGTTAGAGTTGCCTTGCCCAGCCCATTCTTAACCTAGTAAAAATGTCAAACTATAATCTCACTTTTCTGAAGAGCCCTACTGATATGTGACAAAGTATAGGCAGATACACAGTAACAGCTGCAAAAACTAAGAGCATAAATTTGCAATGATCATGCATAGACATCGATTGCATGTTTTTACATAAGAAGCAGATGTCTGTCACAATTAATCGACAACACTACATCAGATTACAAGAAGTATGCAATGCCGTGATTTTCTTAAATTGCCACTTAAAAAAGCATCTGGGTGCTGTCATGCAAGTCTGTGAAATATTTTATGTCTATAGTGCATCATTTGTTAGCTATTTAACCAAAGAGGAAGGAAAAATAAGTGGAATTTTGATGTTTTGCAAAACAGTGATTATTCCCAGTGCTATGGAGCTTGGTTCTAAATTTGACAGGAGGAGTGCAACAAAAAAAATCTCCCACTGTAAGGAAGGAAAGGCTGACAAGAAAACAATACATTAGTCTGGTCACCTGCTGTGAGCTGTCAGTCACATGCAGATAATGGGTCAAATTACCCTTAGCTCTTTGACAGCTAGGGAAGGTAGGTGTGAAGGGGGAGGGGAGATACCTTGAAGAACTAGATTTCAGCCTTCATAAAATAAATCAAGTTAGCATTTCTAAGAAGAAAGAGCAATAAAATGCACTTTTCATTTCTGTTCTGTAGCATTTCCACTGCTTGTATTTGAGGTAGTCACTGAAAAAGGATAACTTTTTAACCAAAAGTAGGTGACTATAACACAGCAGTTAATGCCTGTAAAATCAGTGGACTGACAGGAGCTTTAGGGAAAACGTGGCAGATCTGATGCAATTTTTTGGAGATAAACAATGCATTCTGGGATACTTAGAGGCAGACTAAACAGTCAGAATTATTTCAAGATGCCATACCCCATGTGGTTGGAGTCAGAAATTGTGTATTAAAATATCTAAAAAGCTCTAAATAGTCCCGGAGTGGTGTTAAAATGTTGGAAACACCAAACCATGATGAAATAAACATGTTTTTTGAGTCTGTGGGTGCAGTTGTCCTTTAATGAAAGTAGTTCCATCACACCCATTCTCAAGTTAAAGAGTCTTGAGGGGTGATTATCACAGATACAATGTGGTTTAAATGTTCTGGAGTTTACACATAATTTGTTTTAATTTACATTCCTAAGTTTAACATATATTTGTATTTGTATAATGCTGTTATTCATTAATGAATTCTATTGGTATTGTATGCATGTATTATCATGCTTGTATCTTGGATTTTAACAAAGTTTCTCACACATTTTTTTGAAAGTAACACTGGTGTTCCATTGGTCGGTTTGATCACATGTTGATTTTATGAGTATTTAAGTGAAATAGTGGATGTACTAGCAGTTCTGAAGAAGTCTTTACTTAGACAAAAGTGCTACACTGCTATCACATGCTATTTTTGCTGCTTGTTGATTTTAATAAATCATTTGGTGATATTTCCCGGCTGTTGGTACTGGTCTTTTTGGGCACCTGGATCTCCACTTAGTTTTTCAAACACTAAAAATGTTACTCATGTTTAATATATTCATTAGTGACATTCCTAACTGGAGTGTCCATTTAAGGTTTATTTGCCTAGAAATCTTGTGATCTCCATTATCACTTGCTTAGTATTGTTCATATGTTCCCGTAAGTAGAGGGAGGCTTCAAAGTTGTTACTGGATTTTGTTGTGAGTACTAGGTTTTGATTAAGTGGTCTGAGAGGATTTTTGTAATATATTTCTGGGTATGATTGCTGATAGTAGTGCATTTGTGACTTGTATAATATTGTAGGTATTATCCTGAGCTGTGAAATAGAAGTATTTTGCAGTTCTAATCAGTTTAAATTTTTAGGTGCTGAACAGTGGTGCGTTTTGCTGGAGGCAGATCCATTAAATGCTGTTATCTTTATTAAATGTTTACACTTGTTTCTGTTGTCTTCTCTAGAGTTTGGAAGGGTTTGGTAAAGCATATGACCAACTTAGAAGCAGGAGAATTTGGTCAGTTGTTAGTACTGTAGGTTCTGTTAAGAATGGTTTAAATTTGCATAACAGACTAGTTTTTGTTTCCTTTTATCCACATCGTTAATGAATATACTGTTCAAGCTTTAGACTTTGCTTTGCAATTAGCTCCAGTAGTTTAATTTGATGAACCTGTTCTATTGTTATTTCATTTAATGAAATTATAGAAAAATCAGATGTGGGTTTAAGTACAGTATCAAATATATATAATGTTTTATATACTATTGCTTTAATCCTTAGGGATTTAAAAGTAGCTGTGATGAATTTAACCATTTCACAGGTTGATAAAGGATTGCTGTGTGATAGTTTTAAGTTGATCTAAAGTAGATCCTATTCGTGTTAAAACAGAACCATCTGCATATTGTATGGCAGTAGTACTGTTTATTATTTTGTACATGCCATTTATAAATGTACTGAGAAGGAGATACCAAATATTGATCCCTGTCAGACACTGACTGCCATGGGATGGTAAGAAGAGTTAGTCTTTGGCCATCAGACACATTGAGATCTTTGCAGTAAATAAGTTAATGGATGAGTTACTTAAATTCAATTTGTTTAATCTAGTAAGAAGGAATTGATGACAGACTATCAAAAATGTTTTCTTAAATCTAGGACTTCATAAGCAATTAATTGGCTTTGGTCTTTATGTTGATTTATTATACTCATGAACATTTAAGATAAAACCATGTTGAGTGGATGACATTAGTTTTTTTATGTTATCCTGGCGAAAAGTTTTCAGATACATTTTCCAGTATCTTGCCGAAAGGTGATACAATTGTTATTGGTCTGTAGTTTGAGAGGGCTAAGGGGTTGCCACCTTTGAATAGTGAAATAATGTATGATTGTTTTCATATGTAGGGACATAGAGTTCTGTCACTGATCTGTTTATGAGAACTGCTATGGGGTATGATATAATGTTTATGAGTATTGCAAGGGGCTATGCTATAGTGGCAGTTTCGGTGCAGAGTTGTGCTTGAAAATTTGCCTGGTACAAGTGTGTCTGGTTTTAATTTTTGAATAACTTCTTGATTTTATTGATAGATATAAGGAGACATGTGAAAACACTGTTTGAAAAGTTAGTTATTGAAAGGTTGCGGTATTGGATTGATTTGTAAGTGAAGTGACCATTTGTATGAAGTGGGAATTCATTTTGCAGGCTACATAGTAATTCATTAAATCAGGTAGTGTGTTAGTTGGGATTGTTTTTTCTGTCTACAAAACATTATTGATTGAGTATCTGAACTGAGTAGGATTGTTTTTGTATGAGTGTTGAAGCTCAGTAAAATAATTTATTTTAATTTTCTTGCCTATTATTTTAGATTAGGTGGAGTTTGGGCTGTTTTCCTTTGTTTCCAATCTCTGTCCCTGAGAGTCATTACATTTTTGGTTTCAGATGTATGCCAGGTGCATTTGTTTGTTTTATTTTCTTTATACACAGTCAGAGTGTTAAAAAATGGTTGGTTGAAGAAACGTACTCCATCTTTGAGAGCGAGATATTTAACAGATGACCAACTGCAGATTTTAAGTAGGTAAACAGAATGTCTCAGAAATGTTTTGTAGATCAAACTAAATATTGTTTTTTTAGAATTTTTTGTTTGTTTCCATACTGCTTAAGTAGGATGATGATTGTATTTTAATATCTGATGATTGATAAATTACTTCTAAATGTGGTTACCACTGCTACACTTGTTTTGCTTTTGAATATGGTATGAGGCTATTAAGTTATCAGAAGGGTGATGGTGAGCTTTTAGTCGTGCATTAGCTATACTGTTAAGCATTACTTTTTATATAAGGCCACCAAAGTAAGAATTATTAGGTTGTGCATAAAAAGTCTCAAAATTTAACATGATAATATGGTACACTCAAATCTGAAGAAAATAATATGCCACTGCAGCTTGTAAGGGCTTCTTTTGTTGTATATAGAGGATTTACATGCAGTTCGGTTGTGGAAGTATTGCGTTAGCTTCATTAGATACTTGAATTCTTTGATAGAAACAAAGTTTGTGTTTAGACTAGGCTGGACTTGTATATAAAAGTCCTTCCATTGACAGTTGGCTGGGGATGGAGTAGGAGGTAGTGAAGTGGGCAACAAGTCAGGGAGAGGTACACTTCAGACATCTTGGGTAGCTTGGTGGTGATTGATGGCAAACTGTAAGTAAAGAATATGGACCTAATTGGTAAAGTTGCACTTTTGTGTTTGATTAAAGTATAGTTACAACAATTTACATAGTGCACACTGGAAATAGTTGAAGAGAGGTAACAAATAAGGAGTATGTACAATGTGATCGAGGATCCTCTGTCTTGAAGATCTGTATTAAGCAAAAGGTAAAGGCCTTCTTGCTAGAAACGCAACATGGGGTTGCCTTTTGTTAAACAGTCCACTGAGCTTGCATATAACAAAGTGCTAGAAATGAAGCATTTTGTGCTATATTAATAGAGCCTGATCTTATTAAAAAGAGTAAACAATTGTACAGCTAAACAGGGGGCTACAGTGATGCAAAAGGGTGGCATGAGTTAATTGCATCTTAAGAACATTGCAACAGTCATATTGCCAGCAAGCCTATGACTTTTGTACATTTCGTTGATGAGTTGGATTGTTGCACAACCTAGAGTCATTTCCAGAAAGTCTGCTGCACTTGCACATAAGTGCTGTGCAACAAAACAAGAGGTACCTGATGAGCAGAACAGCTTTAGGGATTGTCCCCAAAATTAGAGCAAACCAGAAGATGGACTAGTACAAATAACCTCATGAAATCAGTTAAGGATGGAATGTTTTTTCACTTAGGAAAGAAAGATAGTCAGAGGATGCTCATTTGGACTATTTAAGAGGAGGAGGAGGAAACGTCATCTGCTGACCTCAGAAAGAATGTAGTCAGGGAGGCAGATTAAGGATCTCTGAAGAGCTAGGCTGTTCCATGCAGTATTACACACATTTATCAGCTCTTTTCTGGTTGTTTGCCTCCACTTTTATACTCCTTCCTCTTCCATGCATGCCTTTGTGTGAGCTAAGTCTGATAATCGTCTCGAGCATCTGACTGGGAAAGGTGAGGGCAAAGGAATGCTGAGCTCTGTTTAAAGTGAGGGGGTCATTCAAAATTCAGCTATGGAACAAAAAAAGAGGAACTGGGGTGGAACAGGAAAGACTGAGGGTTATCATCTCATCAAGGTCCTTGACCTTTCCTGGGACGCCTTGAGCCATTGTAGAGGATGCTTGGTCATTTGTTTGGCAAAGAACTATAGCTCAGGACTATATATTAAGCATCATATGTTTGCTGATTTTTTTTTTCTTTTTGTCTTCCTTCTCTTGGCACAGATTATTGATGAGCAAATATGCAGTATATAGTGAATGGATATACTGGATCCAAACCTTTAATGTTTTCAGGGACCTTCACCTCTAATGCTGCTTCTGTGGCTGGACTGACGTCTATTTCCATGTTTCTAGCTGTATGATTTAATTTACTGTTATTATTATGTGTTCCTGCACCACATTCTCAATATGTTAGGCATTTTGTAAACACATTTTTCTTTAACTGGATGATATGTACTTTGTAGATAAAGGGGGAGTACACATATTTAAGGGATTATGGATGCTTATTTTTGATTAAGTTCTAGCTGTTGTGAATAATTAAATGTAACCTATAGATAGACAGCTGTCCATTACAATATCTGACACACTGTGCTGATTATTATATGTGTTTTACATATGGTTTAAGTTTTTTTTTTCCAAGACACTACTTTTGCATATTCTACTTTCCTATAGATTGTGTAATGAAAACTGCTGAATTGTATGTCTTTGCAATGGGGTTATTAAACAGTTCATGGCAACAAATATTAGTGGATCATGACATAAATATTAGTCATTTGCTCAATCCAGCATCAGACTTTATATCTGTTTTTTTGTTAACATACTATAGCATGTATGAGGTACATAATTTTGTAACAGGGAAAGCAATATACTTCTTTCTTAGTATAGCTAATGGGTCAGACACACACATCAGCTGGGTGATCTTTGTTGTTTTTTTTTCTGGCCTTGTTTTCTTAATTCCCTATGAGTATATGTGAAAGTAATACAATATATACTGACTTTATGTTTCTACATTTCACTTTTTGAGTGGGGAGACATTGCATTCTTAGTTTTTTTAGAGCATTACTAGTTTTACTGAGTTTTTGCTGTTTTTCTCTGATGCAGCTAGGGTAATGCCAAGGAAGTCTTGTACCATACTGACAAGGAGGCTGACCATCTTATCAACAAATGGAAACAGTAATATAATCTGGCATATGTAGGGAAGAGGAGCAGAACCTTTTGTCGATGAGTCTGTAAGTCAACATGTGAAAGAGTCAGTACAGCTCATTGAAAAGCAGCTGAACAAAACATACCAGCTTTTTTACTACAATATTTCAGTACAGTGGGGACTGGCAAATAATCATTTCCCTATTGTAGTTCAGTCTTGGAGTTGGTATATATAAATAGCAGGAGATGTGGGGGTGCAGGGGGACTTACCCCCTGCAAAATACATTGTGTTCTTTTGCGTTGTCAATCATTTGGGGATCAATATTTTTATTTTTGATAATTAGATGTCGATCAGTGGTGGATTGACAATGTGTGTATTTGATGGAAGATTATGCTTCCATATAAAAGCGCCCCTGCCTACCTTTCTCATGTGTGCCAACCATGCTCTTAATCTCAGCCCTACACATTAGCTTAGAACAACCCTTTCCATAAAAGTATCAGTATTCAGACGAAGTGTGTCTGCTTTATTGTTAGGGGATTTTTTTCTGTTGATTCACCAATCAATAAAGGAGAGTTTTTGTTCTTTATACATTGGTCTGAAGTCATCAGGCTGTTTTTTTTGACAAGTGCTTTTGTTAATAATATACAGTAATAAATTAAATGATCTTTCTGCATGTCAACAAATTTAAGTGTGTGTGTGTGTGTGTGTGTGTGTGTGTGTGTGTGTGTGTGTGTGTGTGTGTGTGTCTATATACGTGTAATCCAAAGTTCCCTTTATCGAATAGAAAAAAAGGTGGTACAGCTAATAGCACACATTACTGGCTTTGTCTTGTGCAAGATTGCAGTACAGCAGGAATAGGGGAATTTTCCCTTTTCTCACTGTAGTGCGATCTCAAAAGTGCTATATATAAGTAGCAGGGGGTGTGGGAGGTGCAGGGGAGTTTACCCCTGCAAAAGCACTTGTTTTACTTTTATTTTTGTGTTTTCAATTGGCTGGTGATTGAACAGTTTTGCTTGATCACTTGCAGTTCAACAGAGCTGTAGCTGGCTCTTGTGGCACCTGGCACCATTTCCCGATATAACGCTCTCTCTCTCTCTCATGAGTTCAATGTGAGAGCAAAAAAAAAAGTTCCTTTGAGTTGGTAGAGAAACTCCAAGGCCTAATACCTGCACCATTCCCTAATGCTCTTTATATGAGAGAAAAAAAAAACAGCACTACAGCAATCCTTTGAAAATGTATTTAATTCCAAATGGACAAAAGAATAATTCCCACAGTAGACCCAAGAACTATGGTTGTGCCCATGTTTTCTCAGTGCTGCAGGATTCCACTCAACTACTTCATATTACATTGGAATATGAATGCATCAATCCGAATTAAAACTTAATCAATCAGTTATTCAGTATATAATACCAAACAAAAAAAAACAAAAAAAAAAACACACACACAATAATATGTCAGGGTAAATTCACAGCAATGGAGATATCTGGTGGAAATTAAAATTCTTAATTGAGTCCAGGATTTAACACAGCTCTCAGATTTGCTGTCCATATTTACTCTTTTTTTATCTAATAGCTGAAGTTTGTTTTTCTTATGACTTGTATTATGACACACACCATCAATATCTATAAAAGAAAAATTTGCTTGAGATGTTGCTTCAAATGCTTAAATAAAGCACAACATTCTCTTTTTGCATCTCAGATTGCTCAAATGCATAGCTATCCATAATTTCCACAGAAGTGATGTCTGTTTAGCAGCCACAATGACAAGTAGCAATGCCAAACTACTCAAGGGATAATACAAGTTACCATACCCCTTATTTCAAAAATCCTGGTTATATTTATTACAAAAACAAATATTGCCAGCCCAGCTATCTGGAATTTTGTAAATAATTCTATGTCATTTGTGAATATTGATATGATTTATACATACCTCTGTGTTATGCTATGTACTGAGTTAAATGTAGCAACAGCATGCTCTGTTGGCTTAGAACAGAAATGTACATAAACTATTGTAATTGTCTAACTGCACATGTTTTAACAGTAGAAACTGAAACATAAAATGTTAACTTGCAAAACTTCAAGAAAATAAGTTGAAATTAAATTATTTTATGATTGTGCTATAAAAGTTATCTCTCAGTTTCGGTGTAGCAGACACAATGTCTAGAGCTAGAAGTTTTTGTATTGTCTTGGAAGAGAAGTAATTACTATGTTTGAGATGCAGAAGTGTTTTATTGTTTTATGACTTTCAGGATCTGCAAACATCTGAGGGATATGTATTTTTTCACAGAGAGATGCTAAAAATGCTTGTAGTTTCTGACAATGGGGATACCTTGGGAACTAAAGTCAGGTGACAAAAAGTGATGTCATCAAAGCTGACCCAGCAGTAATATTTGATATTAGTGTAAGAACTCTCTCAGAGAGAGAGAGAGAGAGGGCATTTTGTATTTTGTCTTTGACCTAAGAAACATCCACTCATCATCACATCTGCACTTGCCTTGGTGTAAGTATGTTTTTAGGGCATAGTAACACTTTTACATACAATTAGGAATATAGCAAAGTATTGCCTAGATGTTTTCTTTATAGGTTGATAGGTTGATAGGTTGATAGGTTCATAGGTTAGCACTAGGCTAACTGCCCTTGCGAGCCATTTTAAGCCTAGCCAGTTATCCCCTGTGAGATTCAAACCCTGTACCTTGTGTTTGTAAGGCAGACACCTTAATCATTAGGCCACCCTCCCAACCCTTATTTATTTGAGAGTGTCCTGCAATGTTGTTTTAAAAATTTTCTGTGATTTTGAACTCTGAAGTAACTGTGTTTGTTTACTGAGTATTGTCTTGTTCTTTTATTATTTACTATTAAATATATTTAAACCTATCTTTGTGGCTGATATTTGTGAGCCATATTTAAGCTCTGAGAGTACTTGCATATGTATCTGGTGACACTGTATAGGCCACTCCTAAATAGCTTTGCTCTTGGTCAGAGTACCGTTTGGATTATTAGTAACATTACACAGTAGGATTGGACACTCTTTGTTAAGGGCCTTAGAGTAGCTAAGTACTGGTTGGTGGCAGTGGAAACTACCTTATAGCCTGTGCAGAAGGGGAATAGCTAATAAACCTGTGCCAGCCTTTCACAGGTGTGTGTGTGTGTGTGTGTGTGTGTGTGTGTGTGTGTGTGTGTGTGTGTGTGTGTGTGTGTGTGTGTGTTTTGGTACATAAATCAAACCTCAGAGCATGTGTGTGTGTGTGTGTGTGTGTGTGTGTGTGTGTGTGTATGTGTGTGTGTGTGCGTGTGTGTGTGTGTGTGTGTGTGTGTGTGTGTGTGTGTGTGTGTGTGTGTGTGTGTGTGTGTGTGTGTGTGTGTTAGTTACTTGGGCAGGGACATGAAGCACTGGTTGGACAGACAGGGTGCTGGAGTTTTGGCTTGGCCACTCAGCTGAGATATCAACTCTATAGCTGTGCCAGTGGGGAGTCTTATTGGGGATCTGGAGAAAGAGGGAGAAGCCAGCCCCAAACTGTCTGTTATCTCTGTGTGCTCTTAAGGGAAATTGCACTTTACTGTGTGTGTACTTGTCATCCTCCCAGTGTGTATGTTCCCCACTGTTGTCAGTGGTGAGGATTGAGGCTCCTTCACTACTGGGCCAGTGTTGGGGTGTCACAAATTAACTGGTTGGCAGTGGTGGGATAGCCACATCACATATTAATTGGCTTGTAGTGGTGTGGATATTGAATTTCTGTAGCCTGTGAACAGTGATCAATAAGGAAGGTGTTTGTCCTCTCAATCAGCCACACAGTGAACATTCAGAGTTTCATATCACAATTGTTTTTTTTTTTGTTACCTTAGTTAGTCAGGGAGAGCATGCAAGCATGTCAGCAGAGGAGTATGGCAAGTTTACAAGGAGCCAGTTGGCTGAAATGTGCCAGGTTAAAGAAATGGTGCATGCCAACCTTACTAAAGCAGACATGATTGCAGCTTTAGTCACAGCTGCATCACAGAATAGCAACCAGGAAGACAATCAGACTGGTCCTGGAGATATAAAACTCTCAGAAAATGGACAGTTTAACCTTTCCACAGAGGAATTAAAAATATGTCTGGGGTTTAAGAAACTTGAGCTGGAGGCCAAACGTTTGGAAATAGAAGCAGCAGAGAGACTGAGACACTTGGTGGCTGAGGAAAATGAGAAATTGCAATGTCTGGAGGATGAGGAGAATGAGAGGTAGAGACAACATGAAAAAGAGATGCTGACTCTTCGCCAGAGTCATGGAGGTAATGGGGATGGGAGTAACTGAACCCCAGAAGCAACAAAGGTCAGTACATTTGTTCCACAATTTACAGAGGGGGATAATTTTGATAGCTTCATTCATTTGTCTGAAAGGGTATGTAAACTGTATAATGTTGACCAAGGGTTATGGGTACAGTTCCTGACCCCCTTACTCCATGGTAAAGCTGTAACTACTATTTTCAAATTGTCTGATACTGGTTGCTTAAATTATGCTATGGTGAAGGATTGTATTTTAGAATGCTTTAAGTTAACACCTGAAGCTTATAGAAAAACGTTTTGTGAGCATAAACGGCAGATGCAAGTGAGTGTGAATATATTGCTGAACTAAGCACTTATTTTCATAGGTGGGTAAATGGATGTCAGGTCACCAGTTTTAAAGGGCTGGCAGACCTTTTGGTGAGGGAACAAACCCTTAGCACTTTGCCTAAGGACATGAAAATATGGTTAGCAAATAGATAATGCAATACTGCAGATGAGTTGGTGAAGAAGGGAGACCTACATCTAGCAAGCAGGGCATCACTGCACAGGAAAATGACACCCAGTGGTGCTCTTGGGTCTAAGGGAACCCATGGTGGGGAGCCCAGGCTACCCCAATAGAGTCCACCAGTAGCAGGGGATGCCACTAGTTCAGGAACATGTCCAGGACCAACAGTTAAATGTTTTAAATGCAACCATTGGGGTCATGTAGCATAAAGATGTACATGGAGGAAGAGTAGGGAACAAAATGTGGTAGAGCCAGTAAGTGGGAATGACAGAATGCCAGCAGTAAGTTGTCTCGAGACAACAAGGGTACCAAACTACCACAAGAGGTTATATCCTATCCTAGTAAATAGGAAAGAGGCCATTTGTAAGAGAGACACATCCTCTGACCTAACCATTGTAAAGCCTGCAATAGTTAAAGAGGAGCACTACTTGTTTGGGCAATCAACGTCAAGTCAGAGCTTTAGGAGGGACCCCATTCCAATTATCTTTGGCTAGGTTCACCTTGACTGGGAGGGTGGAAAAAGAAGCCAGCAAGTAGGTGTGTTTGAGGATATCCCTGCAGATGTCCTGATAGGGAATGACTTTGATAATGCAGTACCTTGTGTGCATGCAGTTACATGCAGTCAGGCTTGGAGACAAACATGTTGGTCTGGTAGCCTGGGGGAGACCCAGACAGACCATACACTTGCAGCCAGGACTGGTGAGGTGTATACTTCAGGGAAGGAGCTACCCTGAAGCAGTGAGACTGAAGGAGAGCCACAGCTGCTTGTGGGCATTGATGTCCCCTTGAATAGAGTGACTGCAAGAGCAGAGGTGAGTAGTAGTACCCAGGCTGACAGTGAGACACTGATGTCAGAGAATACCAGACTTCCTGTGGAAGGGGAGCTGGGAATGGTTATTAAGAGAGAAATGAGACAGGCTCAGCTCTCAGACCCTACATTACAAGACCTGAGGGAGGTAGCTAGTGAAGCACCTGATTCTCAAGGGAAGGGGGAGTCTGTATACTGGGACAAAAGGTTACTGTACAGAGAGTGGACCCCTGAGGGAGGAGTAGAGGGTGAGAAAATACAACAGTTGGTAGAGCTCAGAGTCTACCACCTGGCACTTCTTGCCGAGCAGTGATATTCCCTTTGCAGGTCATATGAGCATAAAACATACAAAGAGATATATTATGCTGAACTTTTATTTGCCATGGATTTCTAGCGATGTAACAGGATACTGCAGGACCTGTGAGTAGTGCCAAAAGGTAGGCAAGGCGGAGACAAGGTGAAAGCTCCATTGATGCCTTTGCCTGTGATTGAGGAGCCATTTCTGAGGGTAGCTATGGATATTGTCGGGCCTTTGAGTACCCCGAGTTCCACAGGAAAAAAGTATATCCTAATGGTAGTAGATTAACCTACCAGATACCCTGAAGCAGTGGCTCTGTCCTCCATTGAGGCAAAAAAGGTGGCAAATGCTTTGTTAGAGATTTTCAGCAGGGTAGATTTTTCAAAAGAAATACTGACTGACAGAAGTGCCGATTTCATGTCAGACCTGCTGGCTTGTCTGTGGAAGTACTGCACCTGAAAACTGACCCCTACCAACCCCAGAATAATGGTCTTGTTGAGATGTTAAACTCTACACTCAGGATGATGCTACGGGCATTTGCAGACCATTTTAAGAGGGCATGGGTCAAATATTTGCCCTATCTGTTGTTTGCTTACAGAGAGGTGCCCCAGGAATCCACAGGTTTTTTTCACCCTTTGAGTTGCTGTATGGGCATAGGGTGAGGGGACCTCTACATTTGATTTGGGATGAGTGGGAGGTTGAGTGTGAATCCTGCAAGGAGTCACTTGTGTCATATATCCTAAACCTCAGGACAAGGCTCAGGAAACTCATAGGTTCATAGGTTCATAGGTTCATACTAGGCTATCTGCCCTAGGGCATTTATAAGCCTAGCCAGAGTGTGTTTGGCTTTCACCACCCATTTTAAATTAATTTTGCTATGCCCTTTTTTGAGGTTAGTATACTGTGTCTCTGTCTACCAGTGACACAGAAGTGATACCTGGGGTAAACCTACGATCTCCCATCCACTCATCAAGATTCCTCTAGAAGACACTCAATGGGGGACTCTGCCTAACCTGGACTGGGATTTTATTCCAGAGTGAAGGGAGCCTCTAGGTTATGAATCTGTCCCTCCAGCATGTCCTATTTATTTCAGTGCTGAGGTTCAAGTCTCTCGAGCGCGTAGCTCGATGGGATTTGGATTTTCTGAGGTGCAGCATGTTCATTAATTCCGGGTTGGACATGGCTTTATACGTGAGGCACAGATCGCCTCTGAGCAGGTGGTATGCCACTGAGTAGAGCTGGAGTTTCTTTAACCGGGCAGCATATGGCATCTGTTTGAGCCCTTTGATCCTCTTGGTGAGGTACTTTTGGGGTCTTTCCAGTTGTTGCAGGTGTCTGGTAAGGTACATCCCAAAAGGGGCATTGTACTCAATTATGGGCCTGATGAGGGATGAGTAAAGAGGCACGATGACCTCCTCTGATCTAGATGTGAATCCCTTCATGATTAGGTGGGCTATATAAAATGTTCTTCTAACCACTTTGGACACGTGGTTGTCAAATGAGAGATTGCTATCAACTTGGGTCCCCAGGTCCCTAATTACTTCTTCTGTACTTAATGGATTACCACCTATGTGGTAATTTGTGGGCACTTTGTTTTTGCCAAAGGGGATGACTATACACTTTTTGGCGTTTAGCTTGAGGCCATGGCTCTGGCACCAGTTGTCTGTTTCTATGAGGCCCTTTTGGCAGATGCTTGTGTCTGCTGGAGAGTCGATTATGGCACCCAGTTTGCAGTCATCTGTGAACTTGGTCAGCCACAGTCCTTCCATGTTGGCCTGTACCTCCGAAAAATATATACCGAACAAGAGAGGTCCCAGGACTGAGCCTTGTGGGACGCCATTTGTAACTGGTTTGGAGTCTGACATGGCTCCAGCAATTCTAACCATGTGGGTTCTGTCCTTGAGCCAGTTTGCAACCCATCTAGTGACATAGGGGTTTATATTTAAGCTGGTGAGCTTATCTATAATGCCTGAGTGGGCTATTGTATTGAAGGCTTTTGCGAGGTCCAGGTAGGGTGTGTGGACCACCTTCCCCTCGTCAATGGCCTTGGTGACTGTTTCAAAGAAATCGACCAGGTTTAAGAGGCAGGATCTGCCCTTAACAAAGCCGAACTGGGTAGGACCCAGTGTCTTTAGGTCCCCAATATCTTTATTTATGAGGTCCATGATGATCCTTTCCATAGCTTTTCAGACCAAGCTAGTCAGGCTTATGGGGCGATAGTTTCCAGGATCCGTTGAGGCACCACCTTTGTGGAGAGAGACCACTGTTGCTGTACGCCACTCTTTGGGTACATATCCTGTAGTAAGGCTGAGATTGAACAGTAGTTTTATGTTTGGGTTTAGCTCTTCTTGGAGTTCATGTAGGACGCAGTCTGGGACACCGTCTGGCCCCATTGATGCTGTGTTTTTTGCTTTGGAGAGGATGGCTCTTACCTAAGCATCTGAAATGTCAGGGGGGCAGCACTCTGCTGGGATATATATTTGCCCTTTTGGTGGGGAGGGGGGGAGAAGTTTGTGCTGAACCTGTCAGCTAGGATGTTGGCAATGTCTGTGGGTTCGGTGTATTTTTTGTCATTTTGGACTAATTCTGAGCATATCTGGGAATTCCCACCCAGGTTCCTAACATAACTAAAGAAAGCCTTGTGATTATCCTTAGTGTCCTGTGCAATTTTTCTCTAGAAGCTGGCCTTAGACGATTTTATGAGTGCCAGTAGTTTTTTGCTAATACTGATCAGAGATGCCTTCCCTTTTTGGGATTTTGCTCTATCATGTAGTAGCTTCCTCCTTCTATTGTATAGTTTGTTTATGGCTGGGGTCCACCAGACAGGACGTCTGCCTTTGGAGGATTGGGTCTTGGTTTTATTTGGGATTGCATGATCCATGCATTCCTGAAGGTGTTCATAGAATGCGTTTATAAAGGATTCTGCGGTCTGGGCCGTATTTTCCACAAGCCCGGGGGCTTTGAAGGATTCCACCTCAGTTTTGAGGAGTGTGAAATTTGCTTAAGAGAAGTTTTTCACTGTGGTTTTCTAGGCAGGGGGTGGGGTCGGGATGTGAATATCCAGTGAGATTAGTTACCAGTGAGGGAGACACTTCTGGTCTGGAGCATAGAGTCCCCATGTTGGTAATGATCAGGTCCAGTATGTTTTCCCCTCTTTTGGGAGTGGTAACAAGTTGTTCCATAGCATTTGAGTTTATAAATTCTAGGAACCTTTGGGCTAGGGTGTTGGAGCTAGAGTAATGCTCCCAGTCTATGTTTGGGTAGTTGAAGTCGCCCAATATAATGGTGTTTGGAGAGACCTTCATATTTTCCAGTGTTCTCAGGAAGGCCGAGTGGGGTTCCTGGGTTTGGGAGGGTGGTCTGTAACAGGCTATAAACTGGAAGGCAGTTTTACCCACTGTTAGTTGCACATGGATAGTCCCTGATGCTTCGTGTTGTGCCACCAACCTGGAGGTGTGGGTATCTTTGATGAATATTGATACTCTCCCTCCTTTTGTGGTTCGATCCAAGTTTTGGGGCCGAAAAGCATGGTATGAGGTATAACCCGGAAGTGCTGGGGTGCCCTCGGGAGCCTTGAACCAGGTTTCTGTTACTGCACAGATATCGATGTTCTCCATGCTAAGGAGAGTTTCGAGTGCGTGCATCTTGAGGTTTAGACTTCTGGCATTGAGTAGCATTACTCTTAGTTTCTTATCCCTTGTGATACCTATGGAGGTGGGTTTGTCTTTTGAGCCTTGCCTAAAAAAGGCACTATGGGGGTAGCAAGAGCCTTTGCCAATATCCAAAAGCCCAGGGGTGACAGGTGCAAGCCGTCCTTAGCAAAGCATCGTGGCTTGTCGAGCATGTCATCCCAGGCTGACAGGCATTGGATCCCCTTTGAATGACACCAATACTTAAGCCAATTGTTGAAATTGATCATCTTGTCTTCATATTGTGGCATCATTCTTGGTGAGGGTAAGATGCTACTCAAGGTCAGGGTCATACCATCCTGGGCTACATGCTCAGAGAGCTCCTCTATGTCTCATTTCATGTAGCCCAGAGAGGTACATCTCATGTCATTCACACCAGCATGGACAATGACTGAGTCATATTTGTACTTGCCTTGGAGTGACCTGAGTGCTTGTGTTATGTGGCGGATCCTAGCGCCCGACAGGCAGCTCACCATGACCTTCTCCTTGTTCAGCCTGGTGAGCGGGATGTCAGTGTGCCTGACGATAGAGTCACCTATTACAAGTGTATCAGGTGTGTTGTTTAGCCTTAAGGGCTGTGACTGTTCGGCACACTGGCTTTGTGAGCTATGTGTTGCACGTGTTTTGTTTTGGGGTAGCGGTTGCTTGGGTGTCTGCTTTGGAGGTCTCTGCTGCTTAGGCAGATTTTTATTTAGAGCCTCAGTATGTTTTTGTGTGTTTATGTGTTTGGTTTGCTGTCATGGTAGGTCTATGTGAGACTGGAATTGTAGTGAGTGTGGTTTCCTTCTCCTCCTGACTGGTTACGCCAGTACTGAGTTGAGAGAGCTTAGCCTCCAGTTTGGCTATATGGTTGCATCTCTCACATGTGTTGGAATTTGTTGGGAGGAGGAGAGGGTTGTCTGTGTACATGAGGCAGTTGTAACATTGCCTCAAGATTCCCAGATTCACCAGCTGGACGGGAGCGGAGATTGACAACTGACCTTTGGACATGCTAGAATAGTATTGGGAATTCCTTTATAATTGAAAAAAAAGGGCCAATGGGGAACAAGGTACTCAAGGGAGTTTGTGAGGGTGTAGTGCTTTTAATTTTTTAGTGCTGACTTAGTGAGCAAGTGCCAGGTAACTTAAATGCAATGTGTTACAGGTAACTTAAATGCAAAAATGACAAACAGTAACTTTCTTTCAAGTGAAACAAGGAAATAAGTACAGTAAGCAATGCAGATATCACTAGGGATCCACAGAAGCACTGAAAAGCCATGTTTTAGGTGAAATTAGCATTTCAGGGAAATAACAAGCAAACAAACAACAAGCATACAAACAAAGCTAGATTCAGCAGGCCTGGATCTAGTCTATGCTACAGCAAACAAGGTATACCAATTTCAGTAAGAAGCAGTTCAAATATGCAGGCACTATAAGCCTTTAACCAGAAATTCCCAGATCAGAAGGGCAGAGTCCAGCCTCTCCTCCCACAAGAGTGCAGACCACAAACGCTCTTAATGTAAAATAACTGGCTTGAAGCCCAAGTGCTTAAACCAGAACTAATACACTTTTAGAATAACAGACACTGAGCCCTCAGTCAGCAGTTCCCAACTTAGAAGGATGTAAGCTACCTGTCCTGCCACCACAGTGCAGGCCACAAACCTTCCTAATGTAAAACAACTGGTCTGAAGCCCAAGTGCTTAATCCAAAAGACTTAGAATGATAGCTACACTTCAATCAAGCTACTACCAAGCAGTAATAAATACAATTGAATACTTTAAAGAATGCCTGGATTAGTGCTCAAGTTATAGAAACAAAGCTAGATTCAGCAGGCCTGGATCTAGTCTATGCTACAGCAAACAAGGTGTACCAATTTCAGTAAGAAGCAGTTCAAATATGCAGGCACTATAAGCCTTTAACCAGAAATTCCCAGCTCAGAAGGGCAGAGTCCAGCCTCTCCTCCCACAAGAGTGCAGACCACAAACCCTCTTAATGTAAAATAACTGTCCTGAAGCCCAAGTGCTTAAACCAGAGCTAATACACTTTTAGAATAACAGACACTGAGCCCTCAATCAGCAGTTCCCAACTTAGAAGGATGTAAGCGACCTGTTCTGCCACCACAGTGCAGGCCACAAACCTTCCTAATGTAAAACAACTGGTCTGAAGCCCAAGTGCTTAATCCAAAAGACTTAGAATGACAGCTATACTTCAATCAAGCTACTACCAAGCAGTAATAAATGCAATTGGATACTTTAAAGAATGCCTGTATTAGTGCTCAAGTTATACAAACAAAGCTAGATTCAGCAGGCCTGGATCTAGTCTATGCTACAGCAAACAAGGTGTACCAATTTCAGTAAGAAGCAGTTCAAATATGCAGGCACTATAAGCCTTTAACCAGAAATTCCCAGCTCAGAAGGGCAGAGTCCAGCCTCTCCTCCCACAAGAGTGCAGACCACAAACCCTCTTAATGTAAAATAACCAGTCTGAAGCCCAAGTGCTTAAACTAAAAGGCTTAGAATGAGTTACACCAAGCAGTAATAAATACAGTTGCGTACTTTTAAGATGATTGGCCCAGGTAAACCTGACAGAAGCCCAACAGCAGACACAGGTCTGGTATGATGGAATGCTCAAGTTAGAGAGTATGCTGTAGGGCAGCAGGTAATGGTTCTCATTCCTATCAGACACAATAAGCTATAGGCAGCTTGAGAGGGACCCTAGAAGGTGGTAATGCAGGTCAGTGATGTTAACTATATGGTAGAACTACTTGGCAGGAGGCAGGGTCACAAACTGCACCATGTTAACATAATGAAGCCTTATCATGATAGGGAGGCCCTTGTGCTGAGTATTTGTAGTGGATGGCAGGAGAAGTCTGAGGGGGATCTGGTGACTTATCTCCTCAGTGAGGCTCGGACTGACACCTCAGTGGAAGGGGTAGAAATATCCCAGCAACTATCGCCTACCCAGGTTCGAGAAATCCGAGCAGTGTTACAGGAGTTTGTGGACATGTTTACTGGGAAACCAGGGTGCACCCACCTGGTGCAGCAACATGTGGATACAGGACCCCAAAGCCCTATTAAGCAGGCCCCTTATAGGGGTGCCTGAGAGAGTCAAACAGACTTTCAGGGAGGAGATACAGGAAATTTTGGTACTAGCGGTAATTCAGGAGGCCAGCACTCCCTGGGCCTCCTCAGTGGTGCTGGTACCAAAGAAGGATGGCATCCCCAGGTTCTGTCTGGACTACAGGAAATGAAATAGGCACACAGAGTCAGATGCTTACCCCATGCCTAGAACAGATGACACCCTAGAGCAGCTGGGTGGGGCTATGTATTTTACAACTATTGATCTTACCAAGGGTTACTGGCAGGTACCCTTGATTCCAGGTGGTAGAGAGAGGTCAGCCTTTGTGACTGCTTTTGGCTTGTGTGAGTTCAAGAAGATGCCCTTCGGGATGAAAAATGCCCCAGTGACTTTCCAGAGGCTGGTATATCATATCCTAGCAGTAGCAAGAGGGTTTGCTGTTGCTTACCTGGATGATATTGCCCTCTACAGCCATTCCTGGCAAGAGCACCTTCAGCATGTCTGGGAGGTGCTGGGCAGACTACAGAGGTCAGGGTTGACCATTAAGCCCAGCAAATGTCAGGTGGGTATGGCAGCTGTCTCCTAACTGGGACAGAGTGGGGAGTGGTAAGATACGTTCAGAACCTGCCAAAGTGGAAGCCATTCAGGCATGGCCTGCCCCATTACCAAAAAACATGTGAGGGCATTCTTAGGGACAGAAGGGTACTCCAGAGCATTTGTCCCCAATTATAGTGCCATAGCTGCTCCCCTCATAGATCTGACAAGGAAAAACAAGCCAGATAATGCAGTGTGGACCCCAGCATGTGAGCAGGCATTCCAGGAGCTTAAAGGAGCTTTGGGAGGATTCCCTGTGTTAGCCAGTCCAGATTACAGCAAATAATTTGTTGTGCAAATGGATGCTTCAAACCATGGTGTGAGGGCTGCACTCAGCCAGGTTTCTTCAGATGGAGAAGAGCATCAAGTGTTATATCTCAGCCATAGGCTCCAACACAGGGACAAATGCTATGCAGCTGTTGAAAAGGAATGTCTAGCAATAGTGCGGGCACTACAGAAACTTCAGCTTCATCTGTATGGAAGGAAATTTACTGTAGTTACAGACCACAAGCTTTTGACATGGCTTCATCGAGCCAGCCAGCAAAATGCAAAGCTACTAAGGTGGAGCCTAGGGTTGCAGGCATATGATATGACAGTGCAGCACTGCAGCCGGTTAGCAATGCCAATGCACATGGGCTATCAAAACATGGGATTGGATAAAGTATTCCCAGATAGACTCAACCATCTCAAGTAATGTTTCTCAAGGGTCACATGAAAAGCTAGCTTGAGTTTTCGGGAGGGAAGACATGTCACAATAGGAAATATTGCCAGCCCAGCTATCTGGAATTTTGTAAATAATTTTATGCCATTTGTGAATATTGATATGATTTATACAGAACTGTATGTTATGTACTGAGTTAAATGTTACCTCAGCATGCCCTCCTGGCTTAGAACAGAAATGTATATAACTATTGTAATTGTGTAACTGTATATTTTAAAAGTAAAAACTGGGACATAAAAGGTTAACTTGCAAAACTTCAAGAAAAACTAAATTATTTTATGACTGTGCTATGAAAGTTATCTCTCAGTTTTGGTGTAGCAGACACAATGTCTAGAGCTAGAAGGTTTTTGTATTGTCTTAGAAGAGAAGTAATTACTAGGTTTGAGATGCAGAAGTGTTTTATTGTTTTAGGACTTTCAGAATCTGCAAACATCTGAGAGATATGTATTTTTCACAGAGAGATGCTAAAAATGTGTGTACTTTCTGACAATGGAGGTAGCTTGCGAACTAAAGTCAGGTGACAAAAAGTGATGTCATCTAAGCTAATCCAACAGTAATATGTGATACTAATTTAAGAACTCTCTCAGAGAGAGACAGAGCATTTTGTATTTTGTGTTTGACCTAACGAGAACATCCACTCATCATCACATCTGCACTTGCCTTGTTGTAAGTAAGTTTTCAGGGCATAGTAACTTTTTTAGATATAGTTAGGAAGATAGTGAAGTATAGCTCAGATGTTTTCTTTATTTATTTGAGACAGTCCTGCAATGCTGTTTTAAATATTTCCTGTGGTTTTGATCTCTGAAATAACTGTTTGTTTATTGAGTATTGTCTTACTCTTTTATTATTTGTTATTAAATATATTTAAATCTATCTTTGTGGCTGATATTTGTGAGTCATATTTAAGCTTTGAGAGTACTTGCATATGTATTTGGTGACACTGTACCGGCCACTCCTAAATAACCTTGCTCTTTGTCAGAGTACCATTTGGATTATTAGTAACATTACACAGTAGGATTGGACACCCTTTGTTAAAGGCCTTAGAGCTGATAAGTAGTGTTTGGTGGCAGTGGAAACTACCTTATAGCCTGGGCATAATGTGACATAGCTAGTGTACCTGTGCCGGCCTTTCCCAGGTGTGTTTGTGTATGTTTGTATATAGATCAAACCTCAAAGTGTGTGTGTGTGTGTGTGTGTGTGTGTGTGTGTGTGTGTGTGTGTGTGTGTGTGTGTGTGTGTGAGCTACATGGGCAGGGACACAAAGCACTGGCTGGACAGAGAGGGTGGTGAAGGTTTTAGCTTGGCCACTCAGCTGAGATCTCAACCCTATAGCTGTGGCAGTGGGGAGTCTTTTGCAGATCTGGAAAAAGAGGGAGAAACCAGCCACAGACTGGCTGTGATCTCTGTGTGTTCTTAAGGGAAATTGCACTTTACTGTGTGTGTACTTGTCATTCTCCCAATGTGTACATTCCCCACTGTTGCCAGTGGTGAGGATTGAGGCTCCTTGATTACTGGGCCTGTGTTGGGGCGTCACAATAGTTACTGACATAAAATGTTTTATTTTCATAAGTACAGCATGCACAGTTCCCACACAAAGAACAACCCCACAAACATCTGTACAATCCTTCCTTTTTTGACAGTTTTTAAAACCAGAAAACACTGTTTCAAAACACTGCCCTTTCTGTAACCAAATTCACATCTATCTTTTATGTTTCTTTAAAAAATATATACCATTATGAAAATGTCCCAATATTTTTGAATAATTTCTTTAATCTTAAATGTATTTTTCCATAAGTTAAAGTGCATCTGCTTTTATCCTGTCGCTGAATCAGTCCTGTTTTCCTTACACGTCAATGCATTCTCCTAAAAAGAAATCTCAGCTATTATTTAATTCCATATATCCTATGTTTCGTCTTTGTTCAGAACTTCTTATCAGTCGATCTGCTTCCTAATTGTATGTGTCTACATCACCAGAAATTCCCCTAAGTCTCAAAAAGTGTGACAGGAATATTTCAACCATACGTTTTAGATGGCAACTATTCACATGTAATAAAAAATACTTTTGATAAAGTTGACAGTTCCATGTATAAGTTTCCTGGTCAAAATCCAAAAAATTCAAATCTACTAAATCAAACTGAATATCAAACTTAATACTAAATCTGTTGTTATTGGTAAAGTCATAAACTCGTCCAACTCATCTTCATGTCCATCCCAGATCAACCAACACTCATCTAAATATCAAAACAATGAGGTAATACATTTCAAAAAAATACACACACACACACACACACACACACACACACACACACACACACACACACACACACACACACACACACACATATACACTCACATACACACCCATACCCATATAGTGACAAAAAGCTAGATCAGAACACAGCACAGGTTTCTTACAAAGCAGTTATCAATGATGCATTTACATAAGCTGTAAAATGATATTGGTATAGTGATGTAGAGTTCAGTAAAATGGAACTAATGTATTTTTCAGAATTACATTAAGCTGGTTTGATGCATTAAAGGGATATTTAGAACAAGTGGGAATCTTATGAAAGTAGATGGAATATGCCAGTGTTAACAGGTTTATGTGATATGCATCATGTACTATAAATGCTACTGCTTTTTTATTTTATTTATTTATAAAGTAAACCCAAAGAAGGTTGAATATGTCTGTGTTAAGACTAGGGTCATTTGATTTGTACTCTACACTAATAATAGCACTTTATAAACCAAGAAATCCACCTCAGGGATTAGTCAGGGACACTGCCTGGGTAAGTGACTTGGTTAGAGACACGTATCAGTCAAATATAAATGGAGAGACTCAAACCCCGGATTACAGGATGAAGTTCATTATCAGGTTCTTTCCTTCATTTTCTATGTTAAACTGCCAGAAGGTAACATAATGAATCGAGAGTGGAGGAGTGGTGAAAACATTTTGAAAGGAAAGAAGATTATAGTGAAGGACATGATTTAAAACAAATGTAGAGCATAAAAGTATGAGCCAACAGTTCTGGGTTTGTGATGTGTGTAGATGTATAGAAAGTGAGTTAAATAAATTTAAACTACAGCCTGATGTCTAGTAGAAGTGGATAATGTTTTGACAGGATAGATTTTGCAACTGTGATGCATGCATACATTTATTACCACAGTTTGTCAGACAGCACTAATAATACGATGCAGTGTTTTATAAGAATTACACAACTGGCATGCTGATGACATATTGTGAATACGGATGATGGCACTGCTCTAAGTGTCATGGGAGTACAATGTCCTTAGTAAGTATCTGATAACCTATGCAATCAGAGTATTTCCTGTGGAGTCAGCTTTGTTTCACAATAGGACAGTACACACACACACACACACACACACACACACACACACACACACACACACACACACACACACACACACACACACACAATTAGAGCAGTGCTGACCGACACTACAGGCCTCAATCTAATCATGTAGCCATTGAGAGAAACACAGCTACTTGTAATTATAGAAAGCACAGTGCTAGACTATGTGTGCCCTGCAAAGCACTAATCTTCAAACCTTAAGAATGCAACACAGCACGAGTCTTGGAAGTTTTTCTTTATGTAGTTTGTGCTCTCTTACTTTTGCCTGATGAGTCTTATGTCAGTGTTGTGCTTCTGTTTGATCTGTTTATTTACATTCAGAGGACTGATCCACTGCAAAGGTTTACATCTTCAGTGTAATGAGCACAGCTTTCAAAGCAAAAAAAAAAACTCATTAAGGAGTAATGGTAATAAAATAAATAAACAGGCAAATTAATGGGACTGAACTGAGTGGTAAATATAAGGCTACTCCCAGACACATCAAACAGAGTACCTCAGTGACCCTCTTCAAGCACAACTTTGATGAGTGGATGGGGAAACCACAAATTTGTCCCAGGGGTTCCATCTGTGTCCCTCACTGACAAGGGTGACAGGTGCTGACTAAGGTTTCTTTTTGGGGATAAACTCTTGGCTAGGATTCTAAGGGCCTCAGGGTCATTAGCTTAGTAACCTCCTATGATCCCGTGATTCTATCGAAGCATTAAATCAAATACTAAAAAAAAAAAAAATATATATATATATATATATATATATATATATATGTGTGTGTGTGTGTGTGTGTTTGTGTGTATATAGACATATTATATGACCACATTCATATATTCTTATTTGCAGACTAATTAAATTAAGCCAAAGCGGAAGAGATGAATAACTGTGCTTTATGACACCTTGACATCTTTTATACCTGGTAATTAATATACAGTCAAATCAGCTATTATCCTGCTGTATGTAGTGTCAGCACTTTCCCACATAGTGGCACTGTGATACAACTTTTATAAATATCTGGTTTACACAAAAGTTTGGTATCTCTTACTAACAGTGTGACCATTTGTATGTTTCGCTCTTATTCAAGAATTACTTATAGTACTTCTCCTGTCTGCTTTATGGTCTATCAGGCAGCTTACAGGACATTACTTCAAAAACACCACCTGATGTCAGTTTTTACTTCACTGCATTTAAGTCTGTAATGTTTGCATTAGTAAACAGTGTTTTGACAGGGTGTTTAACGATCCGCATCAGCACTTTTTATGTTTTTTTTTTCTAAATGGATTTAAATGGATTAAATATTATGCTAGTCTTTTTATCATTTTTATACTTGGGGCACTGTGTTGCTGTTTGTTTTTTATTAACAGTAAGGCACCATCATAAATTAGTTATTTTGTTAGGCTGACTTTAGAACAGAGTAAACTGTTATTCTACACATTTATACACTAGGCAAGCTAAGCTCACTAGACAGATTGTTTTACTACCAATCAGATCTGTGAGGCAGTAGGTATTCTGTACCTGCAGGATTCATTCACATCTATTTGCTAGACTTTTGCGGGCAGCAATGAGCTCAAAACAGAAAATGATTTTCTAACTTTATTTTATTTAACTTGTAACTATTTATACAGTATATTGGTAGAGCCTGCTGTTAATGGCTGGAAAGATGATAATTTGAGAGGTGTAAATATATTTTACTGCTGTTTTTTAGTGACGCCCATTGCAGGGAATCAGCAGTTTCTCGATCTTTGTTTCTTAGCAGTCAGTGATCAATAAATTAGAAGTGGTGCTATTTTATTTGAAGTAAGCCAGCTGTCTTGTGTTTCACTGAGACCAGCATTTGAAGATGCTCAACTGCTAGATCTTGTTGGTTTTCTGCTGTTGCTGAGGCTATGAATAGTTAAAATGTATGCACAAGCAAATCTGATACTGTACCAAGTATTCTCACAGTGAAGTCAGTTGCAGGGAAAGGATTTGAAGTGATCTCTTAGAGGGAAAGATGCTGCTCAGGGTTTTACAACAAAAGACAAGAGTTGTAAATATTGAAGCCAGCTGTGAAATGGTGGTTCAGCCTCAATTTTTTTTAAACAACAAAGAAGATTTAACTGTTATTTTGGCATTTTGGTGTACAAGTGGGAAGGAAAGAGAGATAGATTCAATAAACTCAGTGAAGGCTTCATGTAAAGCCTACATGGAGTTTACATATGTGTGCAATGATGTGCTGAAAGCAGCAGCGAGCAATGCATATTCATGCTGTGCACCAGATTTAAACAAGGTTTCATGGCTGGCAGCACCTGGTGAAATTGATGGTCCGCAGATTTGTGTGGAATGCCACAGTGATCACAGGGCTTCACAGATAGCCTTCATTCTCTTAGTACAAGACATCTGGACAAAGGCCAACATAACGCGGGGGACAATGACTCAGAAATAGGGACATATTTAACATATTTGCCCTATAGAAATGTACTAGTATTACCACGGATTTGTGTTATGATACGTTCTGAAGGATGTGAAGTATGAAACTCAGTACTCAAATGTATGCAATATTGAGTCACATCTGTCCTGCGATCATCCCAGTGATATGGCAGGAAGCCACAAATGTGATAAGGAACACATCTGCACATCCTGTAAATATCTAGACAGTTGAGAGGTATGACTGCAAAGTATAGGGTCCAAACACAGTACAAGACAGTGTATCTTCAGTGCAGAGTAATGAGATAGCCCATTTGTGGCATTCTGTACTGAAGTTGTGTAAATAATCTGTAATGGTACATGGATGCCGTGTAAAATAAACACTCAGAGGATGTGTGTGTACTGAATAGGGACACACAGATAAACTGTAGGAATGAACACAGGGAAAGAGTACCTGTGAAACAAATGAATGTACAGCAGATGAGGGCCTATTAATGGAAGACGGTTGTAGCAGCAATATAAATCACATATATATATATATATATGGTATAGTAGGGAATGTACACCCACAATGTGTATTACGTAACTGTCACACAAGGTGACATTGCAATGGGGACAATGTCTGTGTCAGATAAGCATCCATACATGACTAATGCAGAGAACATCTATAAGGGATCTGGCATACAATTGGGGTAGAGTGCATATTGTGAACCTGTGCAAAATGATTTGCCGTAATATGAGTGTAATCTCAGCAGAGGTCTCCAGCAAGTGGGACACAGGTGAAGGTTCATGGACAACAGTAAAAAAAAAAAAACACAATCATGGCCAATATCACAATAATACCACCAGAAATCCCATGCTTCTGACATAACATACGTGATTTGGAGTGATCAGAGATGATTCTGCACAGACACACTTGTACAACTATTATGATATGTACACACTCTGTGAGGGTAATCACGCATACTGTACTGGCACTGTAATATCTGCTGGAGGCAGACCTCTCAACTGTACCAAATTTCTCGTTTTTTACTGGTTTTGATGTCCAAATAATGGGGTGTCATGATTCCCAAGTGGCACCCCTTAATTTACGAGTTTCCCAGATTTTTTTTTACTTTTGTTTTTCCGGCTGATGTCTTCACGTGCAGAGGCATGCTTTATGATGTCAGCTCTGCGAACAGCCTGCCAGCCTGTTGGAATTGGCGGAGGGTTCGAGGGATTCACTGTACTTTGTTTCTGGCCAGCCAGCACCCATGCGTGCATTTCCCCAGCTGCTCTGCTCCAGGTAAGGAGGACAAGTAAACTTTTAGGAGCTGCATTTCAGTTACTAGTTGAGCAAGCATATAGTTTGTGATTTGAATTACATTAAGATTCCTTATAAATTACATTATGGGGACGCTTTGAGGGTCTGTATTGGAGATGCTCCGAAGTCACGGTGGTGGTGCTGCCAGAGCTGTTAATCGGGAAAATGTCTTGCCTGTCGCTTCCCAAGCAAATCGTAAAGGTCAGGAAGAGAACCAGGAGAATGTTAACTCTCACCTTCAGCCATTTGCATCCTAACATTGGGCAGTTTTAGAGGTTCTCAATAATAACCAGTGCAACAAAAACACTGTCTCAACATCCATCTATGCAGGTTCATGTGGTATTGCTAAAGCCTTTGTAGTTTAGAATTTGAATCAGCATAACAATAAACACGTTTGTGTATTTGCATTGGCAAGCTCATTTTGACCCAGTGTGTGTCTTTTTTTGTAATCTAGCCAGTGCTGTGGCTTTTTTAGTAAGTGTATGTTAATCGATTTAGTATTTGACAGAAACATGCATTTTGCCTTCTCTGTGGCCAGCTTTCTTATGCTGTATTTGACAGCAAGTGTG
This sequence comes from Protopterus annectens, assembly GCF_019279795.1. Lineage (NCBI taxonomy): Eukaryota > Metazoa > Chordata > Ceratodontiformes > Protopteridae > Protopterus > Protopterus annectens. Next base: position 550,486,945 of record NC_056725.1, on the reverse strand, counting down.
TATTCCCTCTTCCATGTAGCCCACTTTGTTGTGGCCAGTTAGTACATAACTGTTAGCCATTTTGAAAGTTGCGAAACTTGCAAAGTAAACTTGCCTTCCTGCGACTCACTTTATTGTGCCCAGTTTTCTTGGAGTAAAGACATGTTATCCCTTTTATGTAGTGTCATTTGCTAGCTTGTTATAATAAATTGTATGTGGGTTTGTATGCTATTGAAACTTAGTAAAGGCTATCCACTCTTCTGTTTAACCTAAGTAATGGGGCGGTTAAACAAATTGACATTGCATTTGTCAAAGAAGTGTTATTTAATGTGAGTGTAAGCATGTTGAAAGTGCAAGCTTGTGCTAAAAAACTTAAAATGTTATATTCATTTAATCATTAGTTAAGCCTAGTTTGACTTTGTCTTTCAGGAACCTGTACTAATTTAGCTTTTTGTTTTTTTCTTTCACCACTGCATCTTCAATAATCTACTTGAGGCAATTGTATTATACAAGCAGATCCCGTTCTATGAAAAGGCCTCCTTCAGAGTTGATCTTTGCAGTCTCCTTTTCTTTGAGGCTTTAAAATTAACTGCTAGTACAATTCTCCCTTTGTGTTTATATAACACGGTAGCATTTGACTTTATCTTCAACAAAGATCAGATTGATCTCTCTCTCTGTAAGTTATTGCTTGGGCATTGTATGATGCTTTGATTTTTAACCAGAGGCTGGGCTATATACCCAACTGTTTGTGTACTGCTGCCTTAGCCAGGGAGGGGTCTATATTACAGTGCTGAAATGCTGTAACAGCGAATACGAAAAGACCGACACGTATTCAGCGAAATCCATTTCTGTAATTTGCTGAATTCTTATAGGGCAAAGATGTAGTTGGCCAACTACACAATTTTTCCCTTTCCTCCACTATAGTGTGATTTAAGAGATGGTATATTTAGTTGGGGGTATGTGGGGCACAGCCCCCCACATCAGGGGGTGTGGGGGGTGAAGGCCCCCACATTGGTGGGTTTTGTTTTAGGTAAAATTAGTTTTGTTACGTTGTGGGGCACGTATTTGTTTGCCCAACAAATTTTCAGCAAATCGTAGAAATGGATTTCATGAATACTTGTCTGTCTTTTTGTATTCTCTATTACTGCACTTCAATGCAGTAATATAGACCCAGCAGGCAGACAGTTCTTACTTTCCCTCCCCCAAGCTTTACCCCACACTACAAAGACTGGGAGTGCGTTGTTTATTTGCTGTCCTTTTCTCAAGTCAGAAAACTAAGCTCATGCCTACCTTGTGTATGTGTGTGTTTTTAAAAGCTTTTCTTAACACCTAATGTATGCAAATTGTCAACTGATATTGTCTACTAGTGGGGCAGTGCCATGTGTTTAAATGTTTGTGTGTTTTAATGGAATTTGTAATTTCACTTAAGAAATCTACATATTTTTATTAGCTTTTTGCCTTAATGATGCTGTTCTAATAGTAGTGCATTGCGCGCGCGCGTGTGTGTGTGTGTGTGTGTGTGTGTGTGTGTGTGTGTGTGTGTGTGTGTGTGTATAACTTTAATACATTTATATAGAGTATATCAATATTATGTATTCTCTTTGGTAAGTGTTAGTTGTAATTGACATTATATGATCTGTTGCCATGGTGGCATACACAATCAGATTTTTTTTCCTGTAATTGCATAACAATAGAATGATTAAGTGTGGAAGTTCGGTTTGCAGGACACTTTCACTGCAGAACCGTACTTAACAGCAGTATATTTGTGTAACAGTATTTGGTAGTGACCATCTTCATGCTGGCATAGCCTATGAGGGCTGTAGTGATTGTCCTAAATTAATGAAGCTGTCAGATTATTGTGGGCATCTGAAAAAACTGGGACGTTTAGTTGTACATCTTTGTACAATAGTATTCCTGATAACTTATCCAACCTAGCATTTCCTGAAATTAGGCTGTGGGTTTACTTGGTTAAAAAAAACTTTACAACTTAATCTTTAAGCTGCTGCATGTCACCCCTGGTGACTAGAGAATATGATGTCTGTTTTTCAGGACAGTGGGATCTTAATAGGTAAAATCAAGTACTCAAATAAGCCTGTACATCCTTGCAAATGAAGAGTTGCACAGTGGTAAGGTCTATGCTCTTCAGCTCCAGGCTTCAGTCCTTACTTTCATAATTGAAGTCTATGCTGTGCCGCCCCCGACCCCACCTCCATCTGCAGTCTATATTTGGGGGGAGGCTTGGATGGCTACTTAGTTTATTTCCATCTTCTCTAAATGCATTTACTTTTTTGTGGCCTTGATTGTGGTTAAAAAGGGACTGGGCTAGCTCATTTACTTTCTTAAATCATAGTCACCACAGACTGGTGTTATACTTGGGATCAGTGCCGGGCCCCCTACTGTTTGGTATATACTTCTCAGAAGTTCAGGTCAAAACTAAATGGTTGTGGCTGACCAAGTTTGCAGATGACTGCAAACTAGGTGCAATCATTGAATCCCCAAATGTCAGTATACTCCAGGAGGGTCTCACACAGACCAGCGACTGGTGTATTAGTCACGGTCACAAACTGAATGCAAAGAAATGCATCATCATTCCCTTCAGCAGAAACCATGTCCCTTCATACTATCAAATCAATAACTGTACCCTAAGTACCCATGAAGTGGGAAGGCACTTGGGATCACAGGTTGACCGTGACCTTAACTTTGACCACCACGTGTCTACTGTTGTATAGAAAGCTTTCCATGTAGCCCACTTGATTAGTAAAGGTATTGCCTTGAGAGCAAAATAAGTTATAACCACCCTATACTCAGCATGTATCCGGCCCATAATTGAGTAGAACACCCCATTCAGTATGTACCGTACTAAGGGCTTACAGCAATTAGAGAGACCTCAGAGGCTTCTAACAAAGATCAAGGGCCTCCAGCATGTGCCTTACACAGACTAACTAAAATTTCTGTTACTATACTCTATCGTATACACTTCTTGGGGGAGACTTATGCCTGGCCTGCAGAGCAACCCAAGACCCAAACCTAATGAACTTGCTGCATATCTGTAAATCAAATTGGTTTAGGGCTACCCATTCCAGGGACTTGAATATGGCCTGCGACTTAAATCTGTCCCCTCCAGCAAGTCTTATTTATCTCGCAGCAACTGCCAAGTCTTTGGAACAGGCTACCAATTCATGTGATACAGAGAATCTTTGACACTGTTCAAGAGGAAACTAGATGAGTGGATGGGGCATTATAAAGTGTTACCAGGGGTAGTGCCCACAACCCTCCTGGACATGGACAGTGATCACTAAATGCAATCTTGGGTATTGACTAGTACATCTACAGTATTACATTGGGTTGAAATGGCTAGGCCTAAAATGACCTCTGGGTCAATAACCTACTAATCTCCTATGATCCTATGTGAACGGTTCTTTTATTTTTTGGATTACCGCAAATGATTCTTTCTTTTTTCGGATTAGCTGCACTAGTTGAATTACATGTGAACGTTTCTTTCTTTTCTGCTGCACTGCTTTCTTACTAGTAGTGATTTGAATTACATGCTGCAAAGCTGCATAGGTTGAAGTGATCTGAATTACACAACCAGGTTCACACTGCATTCTTACTAGTTGTGGTTTGACTCATAATTTTGGTCTGTTCCTCTTAAAATTCTGACGGTGTAGTGGTGCAGTGGTAGTGTTGCTGTCTCACAGCAACAGGTTCTCTGGTTTGATTCTCAGATGAAGTGCCTTCTGTGTGGAGTCTGCATGCCCTCCCTGTGTTTGTGTGGGTTTCCTCTGGTGCTCTGGTTTCCTCCCATGATACAAAGACATGTGTCTGGAGCATCTGTTGAAAATAGGCTTCCTTCCAAGTTGGAATTTCCTGACAAACAAAACTCAATTAAAAATAAAATTTGTGGTTTTCTGGCAAATCAGTGAGACCTGAATTCACTAAATAATGATAGCCATTTAAGTTTCTGTCTTCTGTCTTTCAGGAAACACATGGTAGCAACATTTTATTCTAGCAACATTCTAAGATTATACAAGCAGCATTTAAAATGTGCCCCCAGTTTTTGGCCTTTGCCCCCCCCCCCCATGCATTTTGACTTTTTCCTGATTTATTGTGCTTCAGGCAAAGAGAAGTTTAGTGCTGCTTATGCAAAATCTACTTGCTATTGCTGCAGAAGGCTTTGGGTTCTACTTCCACTCCTAGAGTATGTAGATGGATTGCTGATACTATACTGTGTTGTACTTTTAAAGGGGGTAGATGCTGCAGTCCTGAGAATGTCCTCCTTTGGCAGAGATACCTAGTAACTATGAACCAGTTAACGGTGTGCCATCCATTCCCTATTGAAATATTACTAGTTTATCATTTTGTTTAATGTAAGATATGCAATTTATTCTTCAAGGGCAGCAGGCACTGTACTTGTAGATGAAACA